>NW_007732859.1:82004-89237 GCF_000696425.1 Galeopterus variegatus | reverse complement strand
AAAAAAAATCAATGGTTAGTGTTATATCAGTTGTCACTACTTGTATGACTTTTAGTAGACACCTTTATTTCTGGGAACTTTATTTTCTAGATAGAAAAACTAAAATGGATAATCTACCTCTTAAATGCTGTAAAACTATGATTCTTAAAGTAATAAAAGCAAATCAAATTGTGGCTTGTGGAAAATTTCTTGTTCCTTATTCCTACTGAACTATGCTCGATGTTTTGGGACTCTTTTTACCTCATTCTAAATAAGCCATAATAAAAATATATAAACAAGAATTTTTTTTAAACATAAAAATCAGATCATCACTATATCATCAGTATTATTGTTTATGTCTACTTCTCTATTTCCTTTCTTCCTGACATACTCCAAACGCTGACAGCCTGACTCAACAAGTACTCCAGCTTTTCCTGATCCTATTTGATATTCTCTCATTCCCTTAAATATACCATTCTACCTATGCCTCATTATTCAAGAATTACCTGTCCAACTCCACAAAAGTATCTAGTCCAGGAACCTTACTGTTTTACAACCAGTAACAAAATACCTACCCTTTGACCACTAAACATCCAGTTCAAAGGACTCTTTTAACATTATAACAGCTATACTAGTAAGCATACATGAAAATAAACTTTTAAAAAATCTTTTTTTATTCGATTAGACTTCAGGCTCTCTGAAATGCATGATGAGGTCAGGATATTTGAAGAAGAGAATAAAAAGAAAAACTGTGGTATTTACTACACCCCCTCCTAATACTTTGTTCCAGGAGACTTACTTATACTTACTCATTTATGAGATACTGTAATCCTCATTTTACAAATAAACAAAATCCGAGAAGCATAGGTAAGATAAAAACAATTAGGCCTTACTCCAAACCCATGCACATAATAAGCCACATTGCTAAAATCTGACAAATGTCTAACTAATTGATACCTATGACCACTCTTAAAGGACAATCACATATAAGGATGTACTATTATTTAATAAAAACAAATTCTTACCTTTTTGTATACAGCTGTTACATCAGAATCCAAAACAACTATATTCCTTAATTTTGCGTTTATTTCAGTTACTGAAGGCCTCATAATCATCTCAGAATCAAGTCCTGAGGGAATAAAAGGATGACTAATTGCCCTTTCTTTAATTTAACAGTATCTATTTTTTTTGTAAAATTTTATTACCTTCAATCTTAATTTCAGAAATGTTACGCTTCTGATCTTGAATAAAGATCCTTAAACATGATAATTCTGCTAGGATCTGCAAGGTAATAATATCCTCATTTGTGGATAGTTTTAAAGCTGCAAAAAAAAATTCATATTGTAAAACACAAGAAAAAACTTTTAGTAGTTACCTCCCTACACTTATAAAGTAACTGAAATATCACCACATATAATAATAAAACTAGAAAACACCTGATTTGCAATTCAATTGAACACAAGGGAAGATATTTTCTACTCCAATTGGGGTTCTAAAAAATAATCACATCTAATGAAAACAAAAGAAAGTAAACAGACAAAACAAAACACTTCCTAGAGGAGACTAAACATTTGAAACTAAGAAACTGTAGCAGTTCCTAAATCTTTTGAGGCTCAATGATTACTAGGAGATACTTATTATTAAATTGCAACTTTTTACCCCTAAGTGCTGTGATCAAAAAATATACCTGACATTACTCAAGTTTTGCTAGTCACATTTTCCTAACCTAAAACAATTGTTATTTAATGCATAAATTTTAATCTAAATCAAATACTTCTACTGTACAGGCATACCTTGGAGATAGTGCAGGTTTGGTTCCAGACCACCACAATAAAGCAAATACCGCATTAAAGTGTTACAAATTTTCTTGTTTCCCAGTGCATATAAAAGTTATGTTTACACTATAATACTGTAGTCTATTAAGTGAGCAATAATAGCATTATATTTAAAAAAAAAAAAAAAAACAATGTGCATACCTTAATTTAAAATACTTTATTGCCAAAAAATTCTAATGATCATCTGAGTCTTCAGCAAGTTGTAATCTTTTTGCTGGTGGAGAGCCTTGCCTCGATGTTGATGGCTGCTGACTGATCAGGGTGGTGCTTGCTGAAGGACGGGATGGCTGTGGCAATTTCTTAAAATAAAAGAACAATGAAGTTTGCCACATCGACTGACTCCTCCTTTCACCAAAGATGAATTCTGTGGCATGTGATGCTGTTTGACAGCTTTTTACCCACAGTAGAACTTCTTTAAAAATTGGAGTCAATCTTCTCAAACCCTGCTGTTACTTTATCAACTAAGTTTATATAATATTCTAAATCCCTTGTGTCATTTCAGTAATGTTCACAGCAACTTTCATTAGGAGTAGATTCCATCTCAAGAAACCACTCTCTTTGCTCATCCATAAGAAACTCCTCATCTGTTAGTTGTATCATGAGATTGCAGAAATTCAGTCATATCTTCAGGCTCCACTTCTAATGCCAGTTCTCCTGCTATTTCTACCACATCTGCAGTTACTTCCTCCACTGAAATCTTGAACCCCTCAAAGTCATCCATTGAGCTGAAATCAACTTCTTCCAAATTCCTGTTAATGTTGACATTTCGACCTCCCATTAACCAAGGACGTTATTAATGGCCTCCAAAATGGTGAATCCTTTCCAGGTTTTCAACTTGCTTTGCCCAGATCCATCAGAGGAATCACTATCTATGAATGCGATAGCCTTAAGATGCATATTTCTTAAAAAATAAGACTCGAAAGTCAAAATTACTCCTTGATCCATGGGCTACAGAATGGATGTGGTGTTAGCAAGCACAGAAACAACATTCATCCCCTTGTACATCTCCATCAGAGCTCCCAGGTGAATAAGTGCATTGTCAATGAGCAGGAATATTTTGAAAGGAATCTCTTTTTCTGAGCAGTACCTCTTGACAGTGGGCTTAAAACATTCAGTAAACCATGCTATAAACAGATGTTCTGTTGTCGTCTTTGTTGTTCCATTTATAGAAAACAGGCAGAGCAGATTTAGCATAATTCTTAAAGGCCCTGGGATTTGGGGAATGGAAAATGAGCATGAACTTCACCTTGAAATCACCAGCTGTACATATTAGCCCCTAACAAGAGACTCAGCCTGTCCTTTGAAGCTTTGAAGCCAGGCATTGACTTCTCTCTAGCTAGAAAGTCCTAGATGGCATCTCCTTAAAATAAGGCTGTTTCACCTACACTGAAAATCTGTTGTTTAGTGTAGCCACATTTATCAATTATGTTAGCTCAACTTTCTGGGTAACTTTTCTACATAAGCACTTGCTGCTTCACCTCGCACTTTTATGTTATGAAGATGTTCTATTTCCTTAAAACTCATAAACCAACCTCTGCTAGCTTCAAACTTTTCTTCTGTAGCTTCCTCACATCTCTCACCCTTCATAGAATTAAAGAGTTAAGGTCTTACTCTCAATTAGGCTTTGGCTTAAGGGAATATTGTGGCTGATCTGATCTTATATTCAGACCTCTAAAACTTTCTCCATGTCTGTAATAGGCTGTTTGGCTTTCTTATCACTCCTGTGCTCACTAAAGAAGTACTTTTAATTTCCTTTAAGAATGTTTCCTTTGTATTCACAACTTGGTTAACTGTTTGGCACAAGGGGCCTAGCTTTCAGCCTATCACAGTTTTTGACATGCCTTCCTCGCTAAGCTTACTCATTTCTAGCCTCTGATTGAACGTGAAATATATGTGACTCTTCCTTTCACTTGAACACTTAGAGGCCATTGTTGGGTTATCATCTAGCCTAATTTCAATATTGTTTTGTCTCAGGGAATAGGGAGGAGGTGGAGGAGATGGGGGAACGGCCAGTGGGTGTAGCAGTCAGAACACATACAATACTTATTTATTGAGCTCGTTGTTTTATACAGGCACAGTTTGTGGCTCCCCATAACAATTACAATAGTAACATTAAACATCAATGATCACCATAATAAATAAAATAATAATGTACAAGTTTGAAATATTGCAAGAATTACCAAAATGTGACACAGAGACATGAACATGCTGTTGGAAAAATGGTGCCAATAGACTTGCTCAACACTGGGTTAACATAAACCTTCGATTTGTAAAAAAAACACAGTATCTGTGAAGTGCAGTAAAACAAGGTATGCCTGTATAATATTTATCTAAAATCAATAAATATGCAATAAACAAAAGCCACATTTTATTCAGCAATAATCAGCTTCCCTTACTATTATTTTTAAAATTAACCGATATATCATGAATCCTTCTAGATACTGAGGCAATAGAATTCTGAAGCCAATACTGTAAGTACAAAATAAAGCCAGAGTCTAAATTTATTGATCTACTTGGTAGAAAAATTTAAAGTTGAATTTTAAGGAAACATACCTAATTTTTTAACAACATCTCCTTTGTCTTCAGTCTCTGCAATATGCACTGAGGCTGATTTTTCCTCTGACTGTGGAAGGATATTATTAAAATAATTTATTGTATTCAGAAGTGCTTCAGTATGTAAATGAATATCCAAAGAGGAAAAATTCACCTAGAGAAGAAAGCTGATTTTAGTAATGGGTCAATTATTATTTGCTTGTCTGCTCTGTATAAGGCACTATTCTTCATGGGTTAAAGGATACAACTTATAATATTCCATTTCATCCTTAAGGATCTTATAATTTAAGTTAGAAAACAGTTTTCTTAATATATTTACATAGAAATAGAAATGCAGTTTTTAACTAAAAAATAAATTATTATCCACTCATACCTTAATCAGTTGTACAACATTGTTATAGGTACTTTTCAAGTTGGGTACATTCTTTTCAGCCTATCCAAAGAGAAAACAAATCTGTTAGACTACCTTAGGAAGACAAGTGTATACAGAATTACATGAGAGTCCTAACATACATTCATATAATTTTTCCAGCTGCTTATATACACATAATTACCTAAACAAGCAACTGCTTCACCAGAACAAAGCAACTGCTTCCCCAGAAAAAAAGAAATTTGGTAAGGATGGGACTTTCTGGAACATAGCAAGTATTCAATAAATGTTAAGTACTATCATTCTTATTATCAACAGGAAATACTGAATATTATCAAGTGTGGAGAATGCATTTAGTCATCAACAATTCTGTACAGTTCTTCCTAATTCTTCCTGTACTTAAAAAAAAATTTCATGAAAGAGCTGTCCACAATATATTCAAATACTATTTTCTTTTAAAAATTTATTATATCATTTTTACAGCCTAAAGCCTCTAAAAAAAAAAACTCTTAAGAGCTGATAAATGATTTCGGCAAAGTTGCAGGATGCAAAATCAACACACAAAAATCAGTAGCATTTCTATACTCCAGCAATGAACATGCAGAAAAAGAAATCAAGAAAGCTAGTTCATTTACAATAGCCAAGAAGAAAATAAAATACTTAGGAATAAAATTAACCAAAGATGTGAAAAAAATCTCTACAATGAGAAATATAAACCACTGTTGAGAGAAATTAAAGAGGACACAAGAAGATGGAAAGATAGCCCATATTCTTGGATTAGAAGAATTAACATTGTGAAAATGTCCATACTACCCTAGGTGATCTACAAATTCAATGCAATCCTCATCAAAATTCCAATGACATTTTTCTCTGAAAGGGAAAAAACCGTCCTAACATTTATATGGAATAACAAAAGACCACAAATAGCCAAAGCAATTCTGAGCAAAAAAAAATAAAGCTGGGGGCATAGTAAAACCTGACTTTAAACTATACTACAAAGCTATAATAACCAAAACAACATGGTATTGGCATAAAAACAGACACATGGGTCAATGGAATAGAGAATCCAGAAATCAACCCATACACCTACAGCCGTCTGATCTTTGACAAAGGCACCAAGCATATACACTGGGGAACAGACTGCCTCTTCAGCAAATGGTGCTGGGAAAACTGGATATCCATATACAGGAGAATTAAACTAGACCCATACCTCTCACCATATACCAAAATCAACTCAAAATGGATTAAAGAATTAAATATACACCCTGAAACAATAAAACTTCTTAATGAAAGCATAGGGGAAATACTCCAGGAAGTAGGAATGGGTACAGACTTCATGAGTAGTACCCAAAAAGCACAGGCAACTATAGGAAAAATAAACAAATGGGATTATATCAAACTAAAAAGCTTCTGCACAGCAAAAGAAACAATCAACAGAGTAAAAAAGACAACCAACAGAGTGGGAGAAAATATCTGCAAAATATACATCTGACAAAGGATTAATATCCAGAATATACAAGGAAATCAAACAACTTGACAGCAAAAAAAAACAAGTAACCCAATTAAAAAATGGGCAAATGAGCTGAATACGCATTCCTCAAAGGAAGATATACAAATGGCCGACACATGAAAAAAGGCTCAACATCACTCAGCATTCAGGAAATGCAAATCAAAACCACACTGAGATACCATCTCACTCCAGTTAGGATGGCTAATATCCAAAAGACAGAATGATAAATGCTGGTGAAGTTGTGGAGAAAAAGGAACCCTCCTATACTGTTGGTGGGACTGCAAAATGGTGCAGCTTTTATGGAAAATAGTTTGGAAGTTCCACAAACAATTACAGATAGATCTACCATATGACCCAGCTATTCCACTGCTGGGAATATACTCACAGGAATGGAAATCATCATGTCAAAGGGATACCTGTACTCCAATGTTTACTGCAGCACTATTTACAAGAGTTGGAATCAGCCTAACTGTCCATCATCAGATGAGTGGATACAGAAAATGTGGTATATACCTACACAATGGAATTCTACTCTGCTATAAAAAAAGAATACTACCATTCACAGCAACATGGATGGACTTAGAAAAAATTATATTAAGTGAAATAAGTCAGGCACAAAAAGAGAAACACCACATGTTCTCACGTACTTGTGGGAGCTAAAAATAAATAAATACAAATGGAGGAGGGTGGGGAACAACACACAACAATCACAATTCCTTGAACTTGTTAAGACAAGTGAACAGATATGATGTTGATGGGGGGGAGGGAGGAATTGGTAAAGCGACACAAAAATCAACTACATTGTATACAGACAAAATAAACTAAATAAATAAATAAAAATGCACTCTCCAAAAAAAAAATTACATCATTTTTTATTGACAAGTCATAATTGTATACATTTATGAGGTACAATGTGATGTTTTGATATGTGTATACAATGTGAAATGATTATATCAGGCTAATTAATATATCCATCACCTCACTTT
>NW_007732859.1:77546-81478 GCF_000696425.1 Galeopterus variegatus | reverse complement strand
TATGTGTATACAATGTGAAATGATTATATCAGGCTAATTAATATATCCATCACCTCACTTTCCTATCATTTTTTTGTGGTGAGACATTTTAAGTTACTCTCTTAGATATTTGAAATATACAAAATATATCAGTCTACTGTCTACTTCAACTTTAGATACCATATATAAATGAGATCATGTGGTATTTGTCTTTCTGTGCTTGGCTTATTTCACTTTGCACAATGTCCTCTAGAATCATTCATGTTGTTATAAATAACAGGATTTCTCCCCTTCTTAAGGCTAAACAGTATTCCATTGTGTATATATACATTTTCTTTATCCATTCATTTTCTTTAGATATAGAACATGTCTGTAATATAAAAGCTATTTAATGCATATGCAACAAAAATCTTAAAATATCTATATCTATTATGGATAGCAAAAACAGTCTTAAAAGAAATGAAATGCTCTTTCAGCATTATTCTAAAGTAATTATTAAAATAATATGGCACTTACATAAAAACAGGTCACTGAAAACATGGAATAAATCAGAAACAGACTTAACAGATGATAAGATAGATAATCATAAACCAATAGAAAAGGAACGGAGTCACTGACACTAGGAAAATGAGGTAACTTCAGACAATGGTGGGAAATGAAGTAAAAGCATCACCTTGCATTATATACAACAATAAATTCCATTAAGAATAAAAAGTTTGTTTCTTTTTCAACACTCTAGGCAGCAAAAACAAACTTCAGGTCATTTCTATTTCAAACACAGGCATCTTTATTTTGCTATATGAAGTATTTAAAAATCACAACTATTTAACACAGGATGACAAGACAAAAAAAGAACAAGTGTGAGGAGTTACATAGATTAAATAAGAATGAAGATTAAACAAACAGTATTACTAAACGTATGAAACTTGATTACAACACTAAAGCAGTATACTTACCACATCAAGCAGATATAAAAAGAACTGCTTACCTTCACATATTCCAGTGTTAAGAGATCATCCACCGTATTATCCAGTGTTGTAACCAAATAAACTGGTTTCTTATTTTCATCTAAAAATAATTTTTAAAATTACCCTTTTATAGGAAAACTAACTAAAAATAAGTGTAGGCAATATTAGTAATTATAGAATTAGAAAATAAGGCTTTCTTGTATCAGTTCTAGGCCTTGAATTCTACCTTACCCTAGTCAGTTCCCTTCTTTATTCTTTAAACTTTAAAAATGTAATTTCTCCTTACAATACCCTTCCCTTCTCCTGTGGCAGGCACATCACTGGAGTCTCATACCCTTCTAAACCTAGATAGGAGGTAAGGCAAGAAACAATAGGAATCTATTAAAGAAAAAACAGAATGGTTTTTAAGAACAATGATTGAGAATGAAGAGAATTCTGTCCTTGGTCACAGAAATAGCTAAAGAGAAAACTGTCAGAGTCCTCAAAAACCCAGTTGTTTAGAAGACAGATGAGGAGAGTGATGAGAAATTAAATTTTTCTGTATATTAGTTTAGATTAAAATAAATCCTTTTACCATATAATCAGTTATTTACTCCTTCTACTCAAAACCTGTGCACTGGGGAAAGGGCCATAGAAGAGATTTTTGTATGAAAACTTTAAAACTATCATGACCAAACTACTTATGGCTGCTAGAAATTAATATCTAGAGACTGGAAGAATGAACTACAAACTAATCATACTATTCTTGAGAAAAAAATGCCACAAAATCCACGAAGTCCCCCAAACATAAAAGTTTATTAGCATATAAACCAACTTTCTACTGTGGGCGCTAATCACATTTCAACCCTTAAAGTCCCCACATTGTTTACACATTTATTCATTCATTGAACACCTATTTACCAATCATTTACTTTGTGCAAGAAACTGCTATTCACTCTGAGAAAACAGAAGCAAAAATATAGAAGTAGGTGCAGTGATAATTGTATACACTGTATTTTGTTTACCAGGGTTTTCTTATCTCTCGCTCTTAGGAAAACAAACAAAAAAATTAGAATAAACATAAAAATTAACTGCTATACTAGTTCTGGATTACCAGAGAACACTATCAAGTTGATTTACTTTTCTTTCCAACTACCAGAGCAAACTGTTTCTTGATATAAAAAGCATAGTGGAAAAAAAAATCTGCTACAAATGATCGCCTTCTTGGCAAGAGATAACCATAACAAAATCTATCACACTCAAATTCTCAATGGTTATGGAAAAAGTGCAGAATATGGGGAAAAGTTATAAATCATATCCCCTGAACAAGTTTCAGGCTACACTACTTAATTTGCTTAGTAATTTAAAAATGGACCAAAGATCTTAACAGACATCTCATCAAAGAAGATATACAGATGGCAAATGAGCATATGAAAAAATGCTTCACATCACAGGTCATCAGAGAAATGCAAATTACCACTACACACCTATTAGAATGGCCAAAATCCTGAACACTGACAACACCAAATGCTGGACAGGATGTGCAGCAACAGGCACTCTCATTCATTGCTGGCAGAAATGCAAAAACGGTACAGCCACTTTGGAAGACAATTAAATCATGTCTTACAAAACTAAGCATATTCTTATCATATGATCCACAAACAATGCTCCTTGGTATTCACCCAAAGAAAATGAAAACTTGAGTCTACACAAAAACCTGAAGAAGGACATTTACATCAGCTTTATTTATAATTTATCTATAATTGCCAAAACTTGGAAGCCACCAAGATGTCTTTGAGTGGGAATGGATAAACCACCCGTGGAATGGATAAATAAATCAATGGAATATTACTCATTGCTAAAAAGAAACAGGCTATCAAGCCATGAAAAGACATGCAGGTAACTTAAATACATATTAGTAAGTGAAAGAAGCCAATCTGAAAAGGATACATACTGTATGATTCCAATTACATGGCATGCTGGAAAAGGTAAAACAATGAAGACAGTAAAAAGATCAGAGGTTGCCGGTGGTTGGGGGGGACGGAGGGATAAATAGGTGGACTGCAGATGACTTTTAAGGCAGTGAAACTATTCTATATAATATAATGGTGGACACATGCCATTATACATTTGTCCAAACACCTAGAATGTATAACTACAAGAATGAACCCTAATGTAAACTATGAACTTTGGGTGATAATGATGTGTCAATGTAGGTTCAAACAATTTTAACAAATGAACCACTCTAGTGAGGGATGTTAATAATGAGGGAGGCTATGCATGTATGAGTGCAAAGGGAATATGAGAAATCTCCATACCTTCTGCTCAGTTGTGCCATGAATCTTAAACTTCTCTAAATATTAAGACTATTAAGACTATTCAAAAAAATGTCACATCTACTCATACGTAACATTGTTACAAAGGACTTTAATGAAATTAAAACTAATGAATAATTGTCTTATGAATAATTGTCTTAATCATTCCCTCTACCATTCACAATTATCTTTCAAGGAAAAATTTCTTAAAACGTAAAAAAAGAAATAGAAATAGTACCCTCCTAAATGCCTAACAAAGAAAACAGAAATATTTTCTTGGGATCACATAATATATCCATTATGATTCTGGAATATAAAGTGTTTGTCTAGGCAGAATACTGCTCCCCTCTGCCCCCAACAAAGATGTCTACATTCTAATTCTCCCAGAACCTGAGAATATGTTACCTCATAATCGCACAAGAGACTTGGAAGATGTGATTAAGGTTAAGGTTAAGGGGAAAGCATCCTGGATTGTGCAGGTATGCCCAGTCTAATCACCTGAGTTACGAAGAGTGAAAGTAAAAGGCAGAAGAGGTTAGAGAGATGGCAGCACAAGGAGAATCTGACACACTATGCTGGTTCTGAAACATAGGGAGCTATGTGCAAGGACCAATAGAGACTTCTAGGAGCTAAAGGCAGCCATCAACTAACAGGAAATAAGGAAACAGATTTAAACCACCTCTAACTGAAT
>NW_007732859.1:76481-77108 GCF_000696425.1 Galeopterus variegatus | reverse complement strand
GAGAGCCTCCAAAAAAGAACTCCTACTGACATTTTTATATTTTTGCTCAGTAAGACTAGTGTCACGCTTCTGCCCTATGTAACTTTAAGATAGTAAATTTGTATTTTTTTGAAGCATTAACCTTGTGGTTAATTGTTATAGCAGCAGTAGAAAACCAATTCAGTGTTCCAGTATTTTCAAGTAGATTTAAAATTAACCATGACATTTGATTTTTCTCTTCATTTCCTCTCTGGACTACCCCCCTGGATTATTAACTATAAGATGAAGTTAAAGACTAACTCATAATGTAATAGTTCTCTAAAAACGTTTTAGCAAATGTACTAATTCAAAGACTAAAGAGTTGAAAACTTTCCAGCAGATAGTCAAACAATAAAATTTACTTATTTTTAAAAACAGAGATTCTTACCCAAGTATTCTGGGCATTTTAACCAGAACTCTTTCAAAAAGGCATTTCCTTTCAAATCAAATGTTCTAATCTGAATTTCTGTGCCCAATCCTAAAACACCAATTTCTACCACAGATAGTTCACAATCTCCAACTAGGTGATAAAATTGAATCAAAACCTGGAGAAGAAAAAGAAAAAAAAATACTAATACATTTAAAAAAAAAATGTTTATGTACATAAAA
>NW_007732859.1:73103-75928 GCF_000696425.1 Galeopterus variegatus | reverse complement strand
AAAAAGTTATATATGGATAAATGAGATATACATATGATATAAATGATATATGACATATTTAAAATTTAGGACATATTTTATACCTACACAAACAATACACACTTATACTAAATAATACATATTTTTTGAAAATAATTGATTACCCACAATATACCATCTAAACCCCTAATTCTTGATTAAGACGTTAATTTTCAAAAAAAGGGACAAAGGGGAACCACATGGCAAGTCTGGATTTAGCTTAATCAGGATAAAAACAGCAGTGCCTATTAGCAATGAGACTATATAAACTACGAATGGTAGAAATGGCAAACAACTTAAATAAGCCCTATTAATTTACCATAGTACATACCTCTGGTATTTCAAATCGTATTTTAAACTCAATCACATTTTTTGAAGAATCCTGTTTTTGTAACTTTCTGTGTTGAATATTTTTAACTCCAGTTGGAAATTGAATAGACTCTTCCAAGGGACTACATGGTGCATCAAAATATTCCTCCTCTGATTCTAAATTTCATAAACATTGTTTAAGTCAATAATAAAAGTTTGATTTAATAACATTTTTATTATTTTTCTGAAATAAATATGAACATTAAAACCCTAAGGGGTACATTACAAAAACAATATAAACATGAGGATTAAAATAAATAGAAATGAATATAGAGACTACTGTACTTTGAAACAAATAAGATTTCTCATGACAAAAAATATGGAAAATTATAAAATGTAACCTTTAGCTAAAAGAAATCATTAGTCTATTTTTAACTTACTTAAGAAAATTTTGCAGCAAGTAACAATGCCAATGATTGTACACATCATGAATACTCAAAGTAACATGTTAATATGTTCACTCTACCTGCATGGTATAACAAAACTTACCTATTAGTAGCAGAGGGCAGGCCCTGTAGTTTGAATGAACTAAGCTGAGATCAAGCACGATATACACACACACACACACACACACACACACACACATTTATTTGTATATAATAAATACTTATATATATGTATATGCACACTTCTAGAATTTGATATTAAAAAGAAACAAAAACTGGAAAAACATTCAACCACTTAGTAAAACCATCAAAAAGAGATTTAAAGGAAACTAAAATGAACTGAAGTATATTCCAAATAACTTAAGATTAAAGTTAGAGTAGGTGACCTTGCAAACAACATTTCTTTGGTCACCACACACAAAGGAAAACATTTTCTGGAAAACCGAGAATCAGCATGGCAGCTTCTGTTATTAAATATTTAGCAATTTTAAAAGTCTTAAAATACAGAAATACATTTATTTTTTCTTTCCACTGTGGCCGTAAAAAGCAGATATTTGATATCAGAATATGAATAAGTTTTTATGTGTAAATATAGGTATTAAGAATTGACTTTTTTCCTTTAATTTTAGTAAAATAGACTATGTAAAAAAAAAAGTTTTAAAATTTATTATCGCAAAATTCTCCAAACACCTAAATAACACATTAGAAATTAGACATCTACAAAGTCTTGTTAGGTTTCTTAGCTTGCAGCCAAATAAAATCCTGCTGCAATAGCAACTTTAAGGAACGTCCAAATTGTATTATTTTAAAGTAATTTTAGCAAAAATTTCTTGAAAATATACAAATACCTGCTAATGACTGAAAATTTTTATATGAATATAAAAGACCAGAATATGCCACTCCAAAATGCGTCTTTTTGGCATAAGGATTATTTTGAGTTAATTACGTTGAGAAAAATCAGTTACAAAGCTCTGAAGACAGAGCATAAATTTCCTTTTTGTGAGGGAAATTAACACTCATAAAAGAAGTCTACTTTGTAAGGGTGTCTCTCTCTATATACCAGGAAGGATGACTCTAAATCGTAAGGCATTCTTAACTAAGGAGAAGATACTGACTTAAATATGCATAACAAACCTTACCCCTGTTTACCATACTGTTCCCAATGCCCATAACTTGCCTTCTTCCTGTCCCCATCCTAGAATTCCCAAACCCAAATCCTTTGTTTAAGTCCGAATTGGCATAGAAACCCAAGTTTTTATCACCCCTTTGAGTTAGTCATCCCTGAGTTTCTCCCATGTACATGTGAGATGTAAATGTTAATAAATTTCTATTTGTTTTCTCTTGTTAATCTATCTTTCCTTACAGAGCGCCAGCAAAAAACCTAGAGGTTAAAAGAAAAGATACCTGCCCTCCCCATGTGGTCACTTGAGGAAAATATGCCTCAAAATGGAAATTATCTTAATAACATATGTACAATAAGAAAAATTTCCTTAAACAGTTTTATTTTACCATCTTCAGTAACAGACGGAAGTTCCAAGAGAGGAATTACTTTCTGTGAAAACTGTGATGGTCCCAAAGAAGTAGATGTTTGAGTCTGGAAAAAAAAAAATTCACTATTATCACAAAGACTTCTATTCAAAATTCTAAGACAATTTTGACAAAAAGCCACTTTGAAAACTAACTGAGAAGATATCAGGTCTGAATTAGAAAAGTAAATTATAAACGTAGATTTAAAGAGGTTGCTTTACAATTTTAAGGACAAATTATAAACTGTAGAACTGTTACAATAATTTCCACAATGATAGGCTTAGAGTAGAAAGAGATGTCAGACATATTTTAACTCAATATCTTACTAAATAAAGAAATCGCCTCCAGGATATCCCTGAGAAACAACTACAAGTTCCAATATTTAAAGCTTCTAGAGTGGGGAGCTTACAGTTTAATTTTTAATTTTTTAAAGATATCACAATAAATTTACTTTTTACTGTTTGGGGAAATATAACATAAAAACATGTAACACAGTTTAAAAAAGTAATAATTAAGGACACTCCT
>NW_007732859.1:71322-72127 GCF_000696425.1 Galeopterus variegatus | reverse complement strand
GGGAAATATAACATAAAAACATGTAACACAGTTTAAAAAAGTAATAATTAAGGACACTCCTGAGCCTTCCACCCAGGCCAGGAAACAAAACATTACCATACTCTGACCTAGAAGCATATTACGTGTTCCTCCTTGATCCTGTTCCCTACCACTGATCATAACCTTGCTTTTATTGAGTTGTTTATATTTAAACTCCTATGAATGATTCTCTAAATAACACATTGCTTACCTCTGCCTCTTTCTAAACTGTAGAAAAAGGGAATATCATGTACATTTTCCTGTGACTTCCTTCTTTTACATAATTATATTTAAATTTTAACTGTATTGATAGTTTACTGATTTTCATTGTTACACTATACCGCACAAATGAATAAACCACTAATCTGTCCACTGCACTGTTGGTGAATGTCTATATTACTTATGGATTTTTGCTTTTAATCACAGAGCCACTATCAGCATCCTTGAACACACCTCCAAGTTCTCATTTTCGAGACTTCCCAAGAGCGAAATTATGTATGTTCACATTATTAAGTACTATCAAACTGTGTTCACAAGTGGTTACAACACGTTACTCTATTAGAGGCTTCATTTCCTCACAAATGCTTAGGGTTTCCAAAGATTTTAAAGTTTGCCAACCTGACTGCAATTTCACCCTAGTTTTAGTTAGAGTTTCACAGATGCATTAATAGTTACACATCATATCATAGTTTTGATAACCAAAAAAAAACTGGCTCTGACCAGGTCAGCTAAATTATAGTGCCTTGGGAGACCTGGGATAAGTCAGTAGTCATGTCTATCTATCCTG
>NW_007732859.1:49041-70219 GCF_000696425.1 Galeopterus variegatus | reverse complement strand
TGTTGAAAATACTAATTATCCTGATCTGAGCATCACATATTGCATGCAGGTATTCAATGCTATATCCCACAGATACATACAATAAATTATGTATCAGTTAAAAAAGAAAGAAAAAAGAAAACCTGATGAAACAATTAGGCAAGGCTATCCTTTGATCCTTCCCCCTTCTTGTGATTATAAATGCTAAGCTCCGCTTGTCCTCTTCACTGGACATTTCTCAGTGATCTGACAGATGCGTTTCCCAGTTGCAATCATCATATTGGCTCAATCCTTGCTATTAGTACTTGACCTCAGTATTTTTTTAGGTTAACAGTTTCATGGCTACTCGTATTTGCCCTTCCCTTAAAATTCTGTTCATCTTGGGGAGAGGAAGTAATATTTTTATTGAAGTT
Organism: Galeopterus variegatus; assembly: GCF_000696425.1. Taxonomy (NCBI): domain Eukaryota; kingdom Metazoa; phylum Chordata; class Mammalia; order Dermoptera; family Cynocephalidae; genus Galeopterus; species Galeopterus variegatus. The sequence goes on along the minus strand of NW_007732859.1, from coordinate 69,827 downwards.
AAGTATAACCTACTACACAGGAGTACATAAATCACAGGTATTAAGTTCAATAAATTTTCATTCTTTTTAGTTTTAGCTATTCTAATCATCGTGTAATAGTATTTCAATGTGGATGTAATTTGCATTTTCCTGACAAGTAATGAAGTTGAACATCTTTTCATGTCTGTTTTCCCATGTATTATTGAGCTGTTGGTCTCCTTATATATTTTGGATACGAGTCTTTTATAAGATGTGTTGCAAATATCTGTCCCATGTGAATCAGTGGATGGCTTGCCAGTGTCTTCCAAAAAGCTGGAAATTTTAATTTTTATAATATCCAATCTGTCTTTTTTTTTATTCTTATATTTGTGCCTATTATCCTAATATACCTTAACCTACTGCAAGGATTCAAAGATCTTCTCTTATGATTTTGTTTCACAAAAGCACACCACTGGCCTTTACATTTAGGCCTATATTCCACTTCAGTTAAATTCCAGGTATGATATGTGGTAAGGGTTGAAATTAATTTATTTTCCACATGGAAATGTATTTGTTCCAGCACCATTTGTTGAAAGGGCTATCTTTCTCCCACTTAGTTAGGTTGACATCTTTGTAATAAATCAAGTATATATTAACCATATATTAAGGATTTATTTCTGAACACTATTCTGCTTCATTGATCTATATGTCAATCTGTAATACCACACATTCTTAAATAAAGTAGCTATATAGTAAGCCTTGATATTGATGAGGTTCTGGAAATGCTACCCTAAAATACAGTACCTTGGAATTTGAGAAAACAGCAGAAGCAGGAGGGTCTCAATGACCTCCCTGTGCTCTTCTTCTCTGAAAGAGGCCATAAAAGATTTCTCTGACCTTCCTCCAAAGTGAGTCATAAGATTTTATGAATTATCTCATTTCAAATAGAGATAACCTCTCTACACCCAGCAGAAAAAAATGTCACANCCTCCAAAGTGAGTCATAAGATTTTATGAATTATCTCATTTCAAATAGAGATAACCTCTCTATACCCAGCAGAAAAAAATGTCACAGATGCCAAAAGGAATCTGAACAAACAAGGCTTGCTAAAGTTCCCTCCAGTTTATTACCACTAGGTCATGCCCCATTTTAGTCCATTTGTGTTGCTATAACAGAACACCTGAAACTGGGTAATTTATAAAGAACAGAGGTTTATTTAGTTTACGATTCTGGGACAGCTGCATCTGGCATGGGCCTCAGGCTGCTTTTACTCGTGGTGGAAAGAAGCAGCAGCCAGCAGGTACAAGCAGATCACATGGCGAGTGGAAGCAAGAGAGAGGGAGGAGGTGCCAGGGTCATTTAAACAACCAGCTCTCACGGGAACTAATAGAGCGAGAACTCACTCATTACTCCCCCACCTAGGGTGAGTACTAATCCATTCATGAGGGATAAGCCCCCATGACTCAAACTGTCACAATGGGGATCAGATTTCCATGTGAGTTCTGGGAGGACAACACATCCAAACTCTATCACGCCCTTTGGCCTCCAATCATACTTCTGCATGACTGTCCATAAAAATACACAGGTTTCCCATTTCTTTGGGTCTTCACAAGGCTCTGTGTCACATAAAACATATTAAACAAATTTGTAGGCTTTTTTTAATTTGTCTTTTGGCATAGAGGCCTCGGCCATGAATCTTGAGATGGATGAGAAATCTTTTCTCCCCTACAAAATCAACACTGGAAATCCTCAAACATTATTCTTATCCAAAATTATTTCATTTATTATATATCCTTTGAATTTCCATATACATTTTATAATAAACTTCCCACCCCTCTCCTCCCCCTCAAAAAACTGTGTTGGTATTTTGACTGGGATTGTGAGAAATCTATAGAGTTTAGAGAGATTACTACTTAATAAATCAAGTCCACCAGTCCCTGAGTGTGTATATGATTGCATTTTTAAGGTCTTTTTTAATCTTTCAAAAATGTTTTGCAGTTTTGGGTCTTACAATTCTGTTAAGCTTTTCCTAAGTATTTAATCTTCTGTAATGCTATTGTGAATGAAACATTTTTCTTACTTTCATTTTTAGATACAAATAATTTTTTACATTGATATTGTATGATGCAACCTTGCTAAACTCGCTTACTATTATTAGTAGTATTTTCCTACATTCCTTAGTACTTTTTCCATTAACAATCATAACATCTATAAACATAGTTTTACTTTACTTTCCTGACTTTACTTTCTTTTCCTTGACTTACTGCAGAGGATAGACCCTTCATATGAATTTGAATAGAAATAAATGGTGAGAAAAAGGCATTCTTGGACTATTCTTGATCTTACAAAGACAGCATACAGTCTTTTCCCAAATAAGTATGATGTTAGCTGCACATTTTTCCTAGATGTCCTTTAGCAGGCTGAGAAAGTTTCCTTCTATTTCCAGTTTGTTAACAGATTTTATCATGAATGGTTTTGAATTCTGTCAATGTTTTTTCCAACTCTATTGAGATGACACTGACTGATGACCTTGCATTCCTAGGGTAAAACCATTTGTCATTGTGCACATACTTTTTAAATATCATAGTATTTGGTTATAAAATTTGTTAAGAATTTTTGCATCTATGTTAACCAACATATTCATCTGTAGTTTTCTTGTATTTCCTTTGTCTAGTTACAGTATTAGGATATAATGCATGCAAAAAAAACCCCCAGAATATCATGGCCCATTCACACAAGAAATTAGCAGAAACAGCTCATGAAGAAACACAAGCATTGTACTTACTGCAAAAAATAAATAAGCAAAACTTTAAATAAACTGTCATAAATACACACAGAGAGCGTAAAGGAACCACAAACATACAGCTCAAAAACGAGGAGAATAATGTCGCAACGAACAGAAAAAATCAATAAAGAGACAGAAATTATAAATGGGAATCAAACTAAAGTTCTAGGCCTGAAAAGGCCTGAAATTTGATGAAAAACATGAAACTACAAATCCAAGAAGTTCAATAAACTTAAAGTAGGATACACTCAAAGAGATCTACACTGAAACATGTTATAATCAAACTGTTGAAAGAGAAAAACTTGAAAGCAGCAATACAGAAGTAACTCACCAAATACAAAAAGGGTCATCAATAACATTAACAGCCAATTTCTTTTTACAAACCATGGAACAGAGAAGGCAATAACATGACATATTTAAAGTGCTGAGAGGAAAAAACTGTCAACCAAGAATTCTACGTCTGGCAAAACTCCCCTGCAAAAACTAGGGAAAAATTAAGATTCTGCCAGATAAATAAAAGCTGAGGGAGTTTGTTGCCACTACACCTGCCCAACAAGAAATACTGAGGAGAGTCCTTCGGGTTGAAGGGGGGAAAAACACTACATAGTAACTCAAAGCCATATAAAGATTTCTCATAAAGGCAAATGTATGAGCAAAAATATGAGAAAGTATTATACTTTCAGTTAGTAACTACATTCTTTATTTCCTACACATTTAATAAGAAAAATGCATTTAAAAAATTATAACTATGTTATTGGGCACCCAATATATAAAGATGCAATTTGTGATAATGGGTGGGCAGTGGATAGAGCTGTACTGGAGAAGAGTTCTTGTATGATACTGAGGTTAAGCTGATATCAATTTAAAACAGAATATTATAGGGCCGGCCTGGTGGCGCACTGGAGAGTGCGCCGCTTGGAAGTGCGGCGGCGCTCCCGCCAAGGGTTCGGATCCCATGTGGAGACTGGTTCCCGCTCACTGGCTGAGTGTGGGGCGGGCGCAACACCGAGGGTTGCGATCCCGTTGCCAGTCAGTAAAAAAAAAAAAGACAAAAAAGGAAAAAAAAAAAAAAAACAAACCAGAATATGATAAATTTAGGATATTAAATGTAACTCGCATAGTAACCAAGAAGAAAATATCTACAAGTACACACAAAGGAAATTAGAAAAAAGTCAAAACAGTTTACTACAAAAAAATTAACTAAACACGTAGTAATAGAAAAAATGAGACAAAAAGTATAAGATGTAAAGAAAACAAATAGCAAAATAACAGAAGTAAATTCTTCCTTATCAGTAATTACTTTAAATGTCAATAGACTGAACTATTCAATCGAAAGGCAGAGATTGTCACAATGATTAAAAAATATAATCCAACTACATGTTATCTACTAGAGACTCACTTTAGAACCATGGACACAAACAGACTGAAAGTGAAAAATGGAAAAAGATATTCTATGCAAACAATAACTACAAAAGAGCTGGGTTGGTTATACTACTATCAGACAAAATTTTTAAATGAAAATTTGTAGCAAAAGAAAAAGTCATCTATATTAGTAAAAGGGACAGTTCATTAGAAGGATATAACTATTATAAACATAACCACCATAAGAGTCCCAAAACACTGAATAAAACACTGGCAGAAAAAAAAAAGTAATAGACAATTATACAATAATAGTTGGAGACTTAAATATCCCACTTTCCATAAAGGACAGAATATCTAGACAGAAGATCAATAAGGAAATAAAGGACTTGAACAACATTTTAAACCATATAGACAATATTTTAAACCATATAGAGATATTACAGACCTAGCACACACCATCCAATAGGAGAATATACATTCTTTTCAAGTGCACAAAGAACACTCTCCAGAATAGACCATATATCAGTCCACAAAACAAGTGTCAGAAATTTTTTTAAAAAGACTGACTGAAATACAAAGTATCTTCTCTGACAACAATGGAATCAAGCTAGAAGTCAATAACAGAAGGAAGAATGGAAAATTCACAAATATGTAGAAGTTAAAATATTCTTAAACAATGGGTCAAAGATGAAATGAGTAAAGAAATTACAAGTATTTTGAAATGAAGAAAAACAAAAACACAACATACCAAAACTTATGGAATGTAATGAAAGCAGCACTCAGAGGGAAATTTACTGCTATAAACGTATACATTAAAGAGACGAAAAGCTGGCCGTTTAGCTCAGTTGGTGCTGTGGGTTGAATGTGTCCCCCAAAGGTTCATGTGTTAGAGACTTGATTTCCATTTCAACAGTGTTAAGAGGGTGCGAAATCTTATTACAGTAATTAAAAGGTAGGGCCTCTAGGAGATAATTAGATTGTGAGGATTGTACCCTTGTGAAAGGTTTAATGTGTGGTCATCAGCTTGGTTCTGATGGCTTTAAAAGGAGAGCAAGTGAGGAATTTAGTTCTCTTAGCTCATTCTCACCCTGTGACACCCTGTACAGTCCAGAGAACAAGACCCTCATCAGATTTGTTCTCTGAACTTTGGACTCCTTGGCCTCCAAACACTGTAAGAAATACATTTTATTTCTTTATAAATCACCCAGTTTCAAGTATTCTGTTATAAGCAACAGAAGCAGACTAATATAGTTGGTCAGAGTGTGGTGCCAATAACACCAAGATCCAGTATTAGATCCCTGTACCAGCCAGCGGCCAAAAAGAAAAGACTCAAGAAAGGTCTCAAATCAATACCTTTATTTAATACTCCAAGGAACTAGCTTTTAGTGCCTTAAGCTAGCAAAAGGAAGGAAATAATAAATGTTAGAGCAGAGATAAAAGAAACATTGAACAGTAAAACAGAGCAAACAAAATCAGAAGTTTTGTTTTTTTAAGAAATCAACAAAACTGACAAACCTTCAGCTATATTAAAAAAACAAGAAAAGACGTAAATATATAAAATAGAAATAAAATTGACATCTTTACTACCAAACATAACAGAAATGAAAAGGATTAAAAAGAGTACTATGAACAGCTGCAGGCCAACAAATTGAATAACCTAGATGAAACATATAAATTCCCAGAAAGACACATATTATGTAAACATACTCAAGAAAAAATGGAAAATCTGAAAAGACCTAGAATAAGTAAAGAAATTGAATCAGTATTCTAAATCCTGCCAAGAAAGAAAAGTCAGGTCTCAGTGGTAAATTTTACCAAAAATTTAATGAAAAATTAACATCTTCCTCCTCAAACTTTTCCCAAAAGTAGAAGAGGAGAGAACACTCCTAACTCATTCTAGAAGGCCTGACAACAAAGCCAGACGAATACACCACAAGAAAAAAATATACCTATACCAATTACACCTTATGAATACAGATGTAAATATCCTCAACAAAATATTAGCAACTGCCTATTAAAAGGATTATTTACTCTTACCAAGAGGAATTTACCCTAAGAAAACAGGGATGATTCAACATTTAAAAAAAAAAAACACGAATTACTGTAAAACAACACATTATTAGAATGATAGGAAAAAACAACATGATCATGATCATCTCAATTGAGGCAGAATTAGCATTTGACAAAAATTCACCACACATTCATGATAAAAACACAGAAATGGCCAGTTAGCTCAGTGGGTTAGAGTGCAGCCTTATGATACCAAGGTCATGGGTTCTAATCCACATACAGGCCCAGCTGCACCCCCACACCCCCAATCAAAATACAGAAATGTAGGAGTAGAGGAGAACTTCCTCAACATGATAAAAGGCATTTGTGAGAACCTCACAGACAACATATTACTCAATGATAAAAGACCAAATGCTTTCCCCCTGAGATCAGATAAAAGTCAAGGATGCTCCCCCTTTCACTACTGCAATTCAATATTGTACTGAAGTTCTAGTCAGAGTGATTAGTAAAGAAAGAAATAAAGGCATCCAAATTGGAAAGGTAGAAGGGAAACTATCTCTATTTGAAGATGACATGATTCTACATAGAGAAAATCCCATAGGAACACACACACACACACACACACACACACAATTAGACCTAAAGAATAAACAATTCAGTAAAGTTGCAGGGTACAAGATAAACACACAAAATCAATTGTATTTTGATGCATCAGCAATGAACAATCCAAAACGGAAATTTAAGAAAATAACTCCATTTACAATAGCAAAAGAATAGAATACCTAGAAAAAACATTAAGCAAGGAAGTAGCAAAAGAATAGAATACCTAGAAAAAACATTAAGCAAGGAAGTGAAAAACTTGTACATCGAAAACTACAACGTATTGCTGAAAAAAAATCAAAGATCTGAGTAACATGGCCTGAGTAAAATACCCTGTATTCATGGATTGAAAGTCTTAATATTTGTAACATGGCAACATTTCTCAAAGTCATCTGAAAAACTTGTACATCGAAAACTACAACGTATTGCTGAAAAAAAATCAAAGATCTGAGTAAGATGGCCTGAGTAAAATACCCTGTATTCATGGATTGAAAGTCTTAATATTTGTAACATGGCAACATTTCTCAAAGTCATCTTCAGAATCAATGCAATCTCTATCAAAATTCCAATGGCATTTTTCACAGAAATGAAAAGTCAATCCTCAAATTCATATTAATTTGCAAGAGGCCCAAACAATTAAAACAATTTTGATAAAGAAGAATAAAATTGAAGGACTCGCAATTACCAATATCAAAATTTTCAGCAAAGCTACAGTAATCAGAACAGTGAAGTACTGGCATAAGGACAGACATAATGACAAATGGAATAGAACTAATAATCCAGACATAAGTCTATAGAACTATGGCCAATTGATTTTTCACAATGGTGCCAAGTGAATGGGAATAGAATAGTTTCTTCAACAAATGGCACTGGGCTAATTGGATTTCAACATGAAAAGAATAACGTTGGAACCCTACTTACACCATATACAAATATTAACTCAAAAATGGATCAACAACCTCAATATAAGACCTAAAAACAAAATTCTTAGAAGAGGAACAAACCCTCATATCTTGGATTTGGCAGTGGATTCTTATATCTGACACCAATTGTACAAACAACAAAAGAAAAAATTGTACAACTGCTGTAGGAAAACAGTTTAATGTTCCATCTAAAAGTTAAACAGAATTATCATATGCTCCAGCAATTTCAATCCAAGGTATACACCCAAAAGAACTCAAAAAAGGGACTCAAACAAATACTTGTAAACAAATGTTCATAGCAGCACTATTCATGATAACCAAAAGGTATAAAGAACTCAAATGTCCATCAATGGATGAACAGATAAACAAAATGTGGTATATAAATAAAATGGAACATTATTCAGCTATACAATGGAATGTACTACAAGATAAATGAACCTCAAAAAGATTAGTCTAAGTGAAAGTGGTCAGACACAAAAGTTCACATATTGTATGATTCCACTACTACAAAATATCCAGAATATGTAAATCCAGAGAAATAGAATGCAGACTGGTAGATACCAGGGGCTTGTGAGGTACAGCATAATTACTGCTTACTGAATAGAGGATTTTATTTTGGAATAATAAAAATATTTTGGAAACAGGTTACATAATATATGAATATACTAAATGCCACTGAATTGTATACTTTAAAATGGTCAATTTCATGTCATGTTAACTTCACTTCCATTGGGAAAAAAATTGAACAATAAAAAGAAAACAGAATTCTAGAAAAGAAAGACAGAGTGACTATATTAACATCAGACAAAATAGACTTCAAAACAAGGAACATCACTAGGGAAAATGAAGAACATTACATACTGATATAGCGGTATAGCAAGGCACCATAACAATGCTAAATGTGTATGACCCGAACAAAAATCCTTCAAACTACACTAAGTAAAAACTGGCAGAAATAAATGGAAAATAGACAAATCCATAATTATACCTGGAAACTTCAAGAGTCCTCTCAGTAAATGACAAATTCATGAACAGTAAATCAACAAAGATACAGAAGACCTAACTAAACATGATTATCAACCTAATGTACTAATTGACATTTACAAATTCTTCAACCAACAACAGCAGCAGACTATACATTTTTTTCAAGTGCACATGGAAGATTCACAAAGATATACACCACATTATGGTCCAGAGGTCAGGAACCTACAGCCAAAGACCAAATCTGGGCAGTCACCTGTCTTTGGGGGCCCACAACCTAAGAACAATTTTTACATTTTTTTTAACACAAAAGATTAGAATCAATGAAATTGAAAGCAACAAAACAAAAAAAATCAAAGGAACCAAAACTGGATCTTTGGAAAGATTACTAAAATTCACAAACTTACAATTGAACTGACAGGAAAAAAAAAAAAGAGAGAGAAAAATCACAAATTACCAAGACAAGGAATGAAAAATGAGACATCACTACAGATGCTAAAGTCACTGAAAGGATAATAAGGAAATATCAGAAACCATATTATTCCCAACAATTTGGGTAACAAATATCTTGAAGAACAAAATCTTCTAAAACTCATACAAGAAGAAAAGTGATACCAGAAACAGTCATATATAAATTAGATTCACAGTTTAAAAATCTTGCGAAAAAAAAATTCCTGGCACAAATGGCTTCACTAGCAAATTCTATGAACAGTGACAGTAGAAATAATACCAACTGTACACAAATTATTCCAGAAAATAGAGAAGGAGGAAACATTTCCCAACTCACTTTATGAGCCAGCATTACCTTGATATATAAGCAGACAAAAACACTACAAATAAAAAGTATGAACGAATGTCCCCCATAAACATGAATGCAAAAAATCTTTAATAAAATATTAACAAATAAATTCCACAGTATATAAAAAGGATACTATAATGTGAAAAAAAATGAGGTTTAAATTGAAGATGCAAGGCTAGTTTATCATTTAAAAATTAATCCATGTAATTCATTATATTAACAAACTAAAGAAGCAAACTATATGATCATCTCAATACATGGAGATAAAGCAATGTGCAAAATTCATCATCTATTCATGAAACAAATAAACTATCAGCCAACTAGAAATAGAAGGACAATTTTTTCAATCTGGTAAAGAACATGTAAGGAAAACCTACATTATTATGTGCCATAGGCCCTGGGCAACAACAGCCTAGCCCACAGATACTGAAAAGGAGATAACCTAACCCCTCCAAACCTGTGCCCTCTTGGCAGTGGCAGTCCTGAAGATCTCAGAACCACCTTCAGAGTCATTCTTCTTTTTTCTTGAGGATAACTCATGTTTGCGGCTGAATAACTCTACTGTCCCATCCTGCAGAATCCCAGAAGTCCAACAGTCTTCCTTCATTTAGTCCCATCTCTGTCCCTTCTAGTCCAAGCTAGAAGTGTTTCAGCTGGTATGACCACCATCTCTATTCCTGGCTTCTGCTTAGATAGCTAATTGGATCCATGAGTCACACACATAATTTCTTTACTCAAATGATTGTCCAGGAACACCTTGACGTTCTCTACAAAACATGCATTCTCATTTTTAGCATTATGGATAGGCTGAGCATTTTCCAAATCTTCAAGTTCTGGTTCCTTTTTGCTTCACAATTTCTTCTTCAATGTATCCCTCTCCTTTTAAATTTTATTATAAGCAGCAAGGAGAAACTAGACAACACCTTCAACGCTTTCTTTAGAAATCTCCTCAGCTAAATATCCAAGTTCATCACGTATAAGTCCTACATTCCATAAAACACTAGAACACAATTCATCCAAGTTCTTTGTAACTTTATTAACAAGAACCACCTTTCCTCCAGTGTCAAATAACATATTCCTCACTTCCATCTGAGGACTCATCAGAAGGAGCTTTGGGCTGGCCCCGTGGCTCACTTGGGAGAGCGTGGCGCTGGGAGCGCCGAGGCCATGGGTTCGGATCCTATATAAGGATGGCCAGTGCGCTCACTGGCTGAGCATGGTGCGGAATACAGCATGCTCAGGGTTGCAATCCCCTTACCGGTCAAAAAAAAAAAAAGAAGTAGCTTTAACACTCATATTTCTACCAACAATTTATTCAAGACTAGAATCATGGCTTTTTCTAACATGTGCCTCAAAACTCTCCCAGTCTCTAACCATTATCCAGTTCTAAAGACACTCCCACATTTTTAAGTGTTTATTAAAGCAACAACCCACTTCCTGGTGCCAAAAGCTGTATGAGAGATTGCTAGGACCGACATAACAAAATACCACAGACCGCGTTAGACAACAGAAAATTTTTTTCCATAGTTGCGGAGGCTAGAAGTCCAAGATCAACGTGTCAACAAAACTGGTGCTGCCTGAGGCCTCTATCCTTGGCTTGCAGATGGCCTCCTTCTTACTGTGTCCTCACATGGTCTTTCCTCTGTGTGAACACAACCCTTGTGTCTCTTTGTGTGTTCAATTTTCCTTTTCTTATGGCACCAGTCTGACTGGATTAGGGAGTGTAGTATACTAACATTTATAAAGGAATTGTATTTTACAGGGCCTAACTTTTTAGAATTACACATAGAAATGTTAAGCTTGTGAAAGACAGAAAACTTTCCCCAGCTAAAGTCTCTGTTGTAGATAAAGAATTGTAACACAGCAAAATTGCTGGCTCTAAGGGCAGATGTCCTTGGTGCAGCTAAACCTAATGACTGTTGCCATGACAATTATCTTACTATTCTTTTTGTAACCATGTATGTTCCTTTTCTGTAACTTTCTGGCCTGGAGAATAAATACTGAGAAAAGACCCTAGTTAGGGTTATTTTCTGAGGAGGAATGCCTCTCTCTTCAGGGTTCCTGGAAATTAACCCCTTCGGGGCTTCTCACTGCTCAGAAGAAATGGGCTTTGAGTAATCCTTTGTGTCTCCATCACCCTGGCAAAGGTGACATTAGGGCCCAAACTAATGGCTTCGATTTAACTTAATCACAGTTTTAAAGGCCTTATCTCCAAATATAATAACAATATGAAGTACTGGGATTAGGGTTCAATATATAAACTTTACGGCCACACAATTTAGCCCATATAATACTTGTACATACAAATCTAATAAAAATGCATGCTTAAATTGCAAACCACCCATAAACAAAAATAAGCTTCAAAAGACCTAAATAAATGGAGAGATACAGCATGTTAGTGAATTGAAAATTCAATATCGTTAAAATGTCAATTCTCCCCAATTGATAATACAACAAAATCCCTATCAAATCCCAAAAGGAATTTTTATAGAAATTGACAAGTGATTCTAAAAGTTTGTGTAAAGGCAAAGAAACTAGTAAAAAACACGTTGGAAAAACAAAAGCGTTACAGGACTCACCCTACTTGATTTCAACACTTACCATGAAGCTATAGCTCAATCAAGACAGTATGGTAAGGACAGACATAGATGGAAAGGACAGACACAAAAACCACTGGAAAAAAAGAGTCAGAAATAGACCTCTGCATATGTAGTCAACTCAATGGTAAACGAATAGCCTTTTTTAACAAATGAAACTGAAATAGCTAGAAATGTAAATATAAAAATAGAATGGGGACCCATCACATGCTCAATAAACAAAAATTAAAACAAAATGGATTATAGATCTAAGTAGAAAAAGGAAGACTAATAAATTTCTAGAATAAAACCAACAGAGAAAAATTTTTGACAGTATATTAGGCAAAGATTTCAGAGATATAATCCATAAAAAAAATTGATAAATTCAATTTCATCAAAATTTAAAACTTATGTTCTTCAAAAGACAGTTAAGAAAACCAAAAGCTCAACAATACTCAATACGAACACTAAAGTATTCAGGAGTAAAGGGACAAAATGTCATCAAGTAATGCTCAAGTGGATTAAGAAAAAGTTCTTTACGCTATTTTTGCAATGTTTCAAGTTTGAAATTATTTCAAATGAAAAACAATTAAACATGAATAAACAGCCCAGAAAAATACCAAAAACTGTGTATGGACATTTTCTTTTTACCATTTTCTTAGAAAAAGAAAAGTCACATAATACAAAACCCAGAAATCATGAAGGAAAAAATGAATCAATTTTGACTATGAAAACATTAAAACTTTTTGCACGGCAAAAATAAATGCGAATATGAGATAAAAAACAAATGACAAAATGAAAATAAACAGAAATAATTGAGAGATAATTTCCTTAATTGAAAAACCATAATCCAATAGAAAAAGTACAGAAGACATAAATAGCACTTTCAAAAACGGAAATTTGAATTGCCAATAAACTTAGTAAAACATGTTCTTACTCAGAAAGAAATGCAAATCAAAACCAGAATATAACACTTTTCCACTTAAAATGATATTTAACATTTATGAGAACAGAGAACGATACTCACTCTTGGTGAATTAATACTCAACTTAGAAATTTGGCAAAACTCATCAAAATTTAAAATTCGCATACTCTTTTACCAAACAATTCCACTTCTATAAATTTATCCTACTGATAAAAGTACAATCAAATATATGTACAAGGAATTCAGTATTTTTCATAACTGTAAACACTTGTAATGATAAGAATGCTTATCAAAGCAGGATATTAGACAAAAGACGGTATACCCATACAGTTCAATACTATATCACAATGAAAATTGGTGAGGCAGATCTGTATGTGCTAACATGAAAATATCTCTAAAGTACATAACATATATGTTAATAACAGTGAAAAGAATACAGATTCAGAACAGTTAAGTATAGGGTTCCATTTATCTAAATTTTAAAAACATAAAAATGTTCATACACATACATAAACACACATGTGCGCGCATGCAATAGTATATGCCATAAACATTTTCTGAGTAACCATCGAAGCAGTAGTTAACAGTGTTACCACTGAGGAGAGGGACTGCAGGCTGAAGAAGTAAGAAAAGGTATATTTATCATTGTCAGGTCAGCCGCCGGCCTACCCGAACTGCCCTAGAAAAAAACGCCTCATTATCAGTCTTTCCCTAGGTGTCCCATTTGGTGGGCGAGTGAATTGCCCGAATTCCTCTTTCCCTCCGGAACCCTTGGAAGGAGACAGGGGAAGAGAGCCGTGAAGAGAGGTGAACACAGCCACTGGCCCCAACCAGCCCATTAAAGGACACTCAGACACGGCGGGGGTTCTGTCGAGCAGTTCCGTTTATTATCACACAAGCACTTGCTTTTAAAGGCAAATGGGGAAGGGGGGTTTTTACATCCTCCAATCAGCTTACAGGTTATGAGAGCATGCAGCCTGCCTCAATGCCTAGCTATTGCAATCACGCAGTGTTCACGAGCGCGGAAGCACGTATTTGGCAAATAAGGGCTAAGGCAAGGTTCCCGCAGACACTCCCACCCTACTTCTTCCCGGCGCCATCTTAGGCTGCCACGTTAATATGCCCTTTTGGTCCCATAATGGCGCTGCTTGTAATGTCACTTAAGGTGGCGTTAGTTTTTAAGGCCCGACATATCATTTTATACCTTTCTTAACTACTTACACTTTTTACCATTTCACCAATTTCTCTTCTAAAATGTAATTTTTCAAAGGTCTATTCAAACTGAATTGCAAACTGTTTTATCTGAAATTCCTGTAATTTTTTTCAAATACTATATTTGTGGACATTTAAAATTCATGATTATACTGGGCTTCCAGCCATGATGGCGGAATAGACAGTCCCCAGCGTCACTCTTTCCCACAAATCCACCAATTTACAACTATATAAAAAAGCAACAACAGCCATGCTGGGGCTGCTAGAGCTTAGGGGAAGAGGAGAAGAGACCTACAGAGTGCATGAAGGTGGGAGAAACCATGATGAGAGAAAAAAAACTGCTCTGACCAATTCATGCCACAGCCACTTTAAGGCTGAAACTGCTGAGCACATGGAGCAGGAGCCAGCAAAAGCTGCAGTTGTGCCCTTTGGATGGAATTGCTTACAGGCGGCAGGGGAGAAGAGGGCTATGGTGGCCCCCAGGCCAGCAAGACTACTAACAGGATTCCCGTGGACCCACACAGAAGTGAGAAGCCACAACAACTGACAAAAAATGGAGTCACTCAGGGCCTGGTAAGTCATCGTAGGGGACTGGTGCATGGCCCATCAATCAGGAAGTGTTTGCAGCATGGGCAGCAGGGAAGACTTGCAGCACAGGCAGTGGAAAAGACGGGCCCACCAGGGGAATGCTAGGGCACAGCAAGGACAGCTGATCTGAATCCCAATTCAGACCACTCATAGGAGACTGGTCAGGAATACAGCACTGCATGGGATGCACTTTGATGAAAAGACACAGGGCCAGATCAGAGTTTCTATACAACCCAGATGCACCGAGTCTCTGGGGAGCAAAAAGTACATATATAACCAACCATTATAACCTGTGCTGGACAAAATGCCTTCCCTAGGTAAGCAGAAGCAAAGCAGCAATTTAGCTAAACCACAGAGCTCAAGTACTGGTCCCAACAGGAAATTCCCCCACTTTAGAAGCAAAGAACAAAAAATTAGTTCCAGCACAGAAACACCACCAGCGCCTCAGGGCACACCCGAGGACCCCAGACACAGAGAAGGCCACTGGACCCCCCCACACACAACCAGGCACACTGCGCCAGCGCCTCAGGGCACACCCGAGGACCCCAGACACAGAGAAGGCCACTGGACCCCCCCACACACAACCAGGCACACTGCGCCAGCGCCTCAGGGCCCACCCAGGGACCCAAGGCAAGGAGCTGGGAACCAGACACATGCCACAGCCAGGCACACTGCCAGCGCCAAGGAGCATGTCAAAAACATCACCTCCATGTGGGTGGCCCAACACAGCCACCACAATAACCATGGCTGTCGTGAAAGCGGCTAGACGCCACAACCACCAACCACACAGATGATCCGCCAGCCACTGGAGTGCACTGACACAAGTAGAGTCACCAGCAGAGATAAAGAAAAGAAGAGGATGTCTCTCTCCACAAAACCCATTTCAGAGTGACAGAAGAAGCATCTGCACTATGATAATATTGGGGGACCTGATCACACCTCTCAGCATTGGACAGATCATCTAGGCAACAAACCAACAGAGTAACCATTATTCTTTCATAAGGAGAGAAGAAACCTAGGGTAATTAGAGGAGGGAGGGGGAAAGGGGAGGGGGAAGGGAAGAGACTGGACAAGGGGCATAAAGAATAATTACAATTTGTAACAATAAATATGCTAGTAATATTGATTTGATCAACATATCTCAACACTGAACTCCAAAAATATGTATAATCAATTTTGCTTCGTAAAGAATAATTACAATTTGTAACAATAAATATGCTAGTAATATTGATTTGATCAACATATCAACACTGAACTCCAAAAATATGTATAATCAATTTTGCTTCAATAAACAAATAAAGTTCATGATTGTATTAATTTTGAAATCACATTACCTGAAATGATTTGACAGGGGCAGATACTTCAGATACAGATTCAGGTTTTGGAATGCTTTCAATCAATTCCATAATCCCTTGAAGTTTTTTATCCGAGATTCGTAAAGAAACAAGAGGTAACTTTCCAAAAATCTTGAATCTGTTTTAAAAAGATAGGAATCATTATAGAGGAACTTTCATTCTGATTTAAGTGCACTAATTAAGAAGAAAACTATTCCCTTCAAATTATCCAAATATAATCAAATGTGATTTTAAGCACTAAAAAGAACTACTCCAACTTCCATCTTATATTATTAACCAATCTTATCAGATGAGCTAACCACGTCATTTTTCAGAGGATTATTTTATAATATTATTTCATGTACTGTCCCTCTAGTGTTTGTCAAGTACAGATGGTAATTACTATATACCAAGTGTTTGTTATATGATAGACACTGAGAAAAGTACTTTGTATGCTTTAGTCCTGACAACCTACGAGGTAGACAACCTGTTTCTGCTCCCTATTTCGTATAAGTTCCCATATGTACACGATTCCTCATAGGGACATTAAGACTTAGCAAATTCAAATAACTAGTGAGAAAGATTATATATTTAAAACCATGATGCAAAACCAGATCTTAATGCTTATTGTTTTAATTGCCTTTGCAGCCTCCTTTGCTTACAGATGCAAGATCAGAGACAAAGAGACAGACATCACAGAGAGAGAAAGTTTTCACTCACCATTTTTATCCCTGCATTGCTAAGGTTATCTTTCTTAAAATGTACCCAAATTCCTACAGAAAATTATAAGCTTTCCCTCACTTCCAGTAGCCTAAATATCTATAATTAGTCCCATATATCCTAGTTTAACTTAGTTACACATTATGAGTCAGACCCATTAATGCATCTAAATTTCTTTTCACTTTCTTGAAATATGCAAGTTGTACAATCTGAAGATGCTGGGCACAAAAATACCACCTATCAAATAACAGGGTTCCTTTTATTCACCTTTCACTTCTTCAGCTGAAACTTCAAAGGAAGGTGGTTGACCCTTGTAGAGTTCTAGGATTTTGCATAACATCATATTTACTTTATAATGCTCATGAGGTTGCAAAATTAAAAACCAAATAACTTCTCAATTTCATGTTAAATAAAAATTATCAGAGGTCATTGTTGTAGACTAATTCCTGCACTAGGCTCCAAAAAACCAGACTAAAAAATCTAAATGGGGTCACCCCTGCTAAGTTCCAGGGCACTTAGGCTGTGGCCTGACCTTCCCAGAAGTCCAGAAGAAAGAGAGAACAACCAGTTTTCCAAGAACGGGTCAGTTTAAATCTTCAACAGGTATAATAATGAAGTTCCCTCTGCTTCAATCCTTACGCAAAAGAGACAGCCTGAAGTAACCTGTAGTAACTAATCAGTTACTTTCCTGTTGTTCTGTCTTGCTGTCCTCACCCTGCAAGGAAAGTCCCCACCTTGTAAGGAAAGTCACTTTGAAATGATCAATTTGCCTTTTGTTCTTTGTTTCTGCTTTCTTCAGCCTCTTCTATCGATAAAGCCTTTGTTACTTGTAATAAACTTCTGAGTACTTCTCTGACTCTATGTCAGATGATGTTTCCTGGGTTGATCCTCACACTGCCTCCCAATAAACTTTACAGAATTATTTATGCCTCAACAGCCTTAATTTCCGTTGACACATCTTTCTAAATCATTGCCATTTCTGACCTGCACCAAGAAGATATAACAATTATAAACATATATGCACCAAACATGAGATCCTCACACTGCCTCCCAATAAACTTTACAGAATTATTTATGCCTCAACAGCCTTAATTTCCATTGACACATCTTTCTAAATCATTGCCATTTCTGACCTGCACCAAGAAGATATAACAATTATAAACATATATGCACCAAACATGAGGGCTCAAAAATACATGAAGCAAACACTGACAGAGTTAAGGGGAAGAAACAGACATCTCCATAGGAACAGTAGGAGACTTCATGCCTCACTGTCAATAATGAATAGAACAATCAGACATAAGATCAATAAGGAAAGAGAGGGCTAGAACAACATTATCAACAAATTGGACCAAGCACATACAGAACACTCTAACAATAGCAGAATACACATTTTTCTCAAGTGTATATGAAACATTCTCCAGGATAGACTACACGTTAGGTCACAAGGCAAGTGTCAAAAAATGTTAAAAGACTGAAATCACAGAAAGTATCTTTTCTGACAACAATGGCATAAGTCTTGAATGCAACAGTAGAAGGAAAAATTGAAAATTCACAAATGAGTGGAAATTAAAAACCATACCATTAAACAAGCAATGGGTCAAAGAAAATATCACAAGGGAAATTAGAAAATATCTTGAAACAAATGAAAATGAAAGCACAACATACCAAAATTTATGTGATGCAGCAAAAGTCTGCCAGGAGAGTTATTTTTAGCTGTAAACACCTACATTAAAAAAGAAGATCTCAAATCAACAGCCTAACTTTACACCTTAAGGAATAGAAAAAGAACAGCAAACTAAACCAAAAGCTAGCAGAAACAAGGAAATAATAAAGATTACAGCAGAGATAGATAAAGCATAGCAAAACAAGAGAAAAATCAACAAAACCAGAATTGCTTCTTCAAAAAGATTAGCACAATTGATGAACCTTTAGCTAGATAAAGAAAAAAAGAGAAAAGACTCAACTAAAACCATAAATAAAAGTGGAAACAGTACCACTGATTTTCAAAATAAAAAGGTTTATAAGAGTACTATGAGCAGTTTTACACAAACTGAATAATCTAAATAAAACAAATTCCTAGAAACACAAAACTACCAACACTGAATCACAAAAAAATTGAAAATCTGAATAGACTTAAACTACTACAGAGAGTGAGTCAGTAATCAAAAACCTCCCAACAAAGAAAAGCCCAAGAACTGATAGTTTCACTTTTGAATTCTACCAAATGATTAAAAATTAAAGAGGAGAGAATACTTCCTAACTCATTCTATGAAGACGGCATTACCCTAATACCAAAGCCAGACAATAATACTAGAAGAAAATAAATCTATAGTTCAACATCCCCAAAGAACATTAACATAAAACTCCTCCAAAACACTAGCAAACTGAAATCCAACAGCATATTAAAAGGCATATATTCCACTAGTATGTGGGATTTATTCTGAAAATGGGAGGATGATTCAATATATGAAAATCAATCAATTTAATAAACCCCATTAACAGAATAAGGGGGGAAAAACACATGACCATCTCAATTGATACAGAAAAAGCATTTGAAAAAATTCATCACGCTTTGATGATGAAACACTCAACCAATTAGGAATAAAAGAAAATTACCTCAACATAATACAGGTCATATATGAAAAACCCACAGCTAACATCACACTCAGTGATAGAATACTGGAAGTTTTCCGCTATGCTCAGGATCAAGACAAAGATGCGCACTTAAACCACTTCTATTTAACAGAGTATGAGAATTTCTACCCAGAGCAATCAGACAAGAAAAAGAAATAAAAAGCATACAAATCAGAAAGGAAGAAATAAAATTAACTCTGTATGCAAATAACATAATCTTATATGTAGAAAAGCCCAATGATTCCACCAAGAAAAAAAAAAATTGTTAGAACTAATAAATAAATTCACAAGTTGCAAGATACAAAAGTCAGTTGAGTTGCCATACACTAACAATAAACAATCCAAAACAGAAATTAAAACAATTCCATTTACAATAGCATTGAAAACAAGGAACTTATCCAAGGAAGCCAAATACTTGTAAACTGAAAACTAACAAATACCACTAAAGTTAAAAGAAGACACAAATAAATAAAGACACCCCATGTTCAAGGACTGGAAGAACTAATACTCTTAAGATGTTAATACAATTCAAAGTGACCTATAGATTCAATGCAATCCATATCAAAATCAATGACATTTTTTGCAGAAATAGAAAAATCCATCCTAAGAATTATATGGAATATCAAAGGATCCCCAAAAGCCAAAACAATCTCAAAAAAGAACAAAGTTGAATGACTCATAATTCCTGATTCCAAAACTTATTACAAGGCTACAGTAATCTAAACAGTGTGGCACTGGCATAAAGACAGACACAGAGACCAATGGAAAAGAAACAGAAAACCCAGAATTAAACTCTTGCATATATGCATATATGGTCAAAAGATTTTTGACAAAGATACCAAGACCATTCAATGCAGAAAGGATAGTCTTTTCAATAAATGGTGCTAGGAAAAAAACGCATTTCCATGTAAAAGAGTGAAGTTAAATCCTTGTCTTACACCACACACAAAAAATTAACTCAAAATTGATCAAAGACCTAAACATATGAGCTAAAACTACAAACCTCTTTTAAAAAAATTAGGGGAAAAACTTCATGACATTGGATTTGGTAATAGTTTCTTGGATATGACATCAAAAGCAACAAAGATAAATTGGACTTAATCAAAATTTAAAAAGTGTATGCATCAAAGGACACTATCAAGAGTGATAAGGCAGAGTTCCAGTCAAGATGGCGGAGTATTCAGTTCCTAGTGTCGCTCTCTCCCACAGAACAACCAATTTGCAACTATGAAGGAGCAACAACAGAAGACCCGAGATCTGCGCCAGAACAGGCAGGAACTGCACGCCACAGGACCCCAGTTCAGGTTGCTTTCCACTGCGTAGAGACTTAAGAGGCTTGGGACTCCCAAACCCTGAGCTAGCCAAGCCAGAGAAGG
>NW_007732859.1:28669-49017 GCF_000696425.1 Galeopterus variegatus | reverse complement strand
ACACACAAAAAATTAACTCAAAATTGATCAAAGACCTAAACATATGAGCTAAAACTACAAACCTCTTTTAAAAAAATTAGGGGAAAAACTTCATGACATTGGATTTGGTAATAGTTTCTTGGATATGACATCAAAAGCAACAAAGATAAATTGGACTTAATCAAAATTTAAAAAGTGTATGCATCAAAGGACACTATCAAGAGTGATAAGGCAGAGTTCCAGTCAAGATGGCGGAGTATTCAGTTCCTAGTGTCGCTCTCTCCCACAGAACAACCAATTTGCAACTATGAAGGAGCAACAACAGAAGACCCGAGATCTGCGCCAGAACAGGCAGGAACTGCACGCCACAGGACCCCAGTTCAGGTTGCTTTCCACTGCGTAGAGACTTAAGAGGCTTGGGACTCCCAAACCCTGAGCTAGCCAAGCCAGAGAAGGCAGGCAAGGTGAGACTTACAGCCCAGGCTGGTCCACACCGCCAGGAGACACTTAAGAGGCACGGGGTCTCCACACCTCAAGCCAGCCATCCCAGAGAAGGCAGGTGGGGCTGGACTTCTGGCACAGGCCAGTCCCCGCCACTGGGAGAGACTTAAGAGGCTCGGGGTCCCCACACTCCAAGCCAGTCGTGCCAGAGAAGGCAGGTGGGGTGGGACCTCGAGCCCAGGCCAATCCCCACCCCTGGGAGAGACTTAAGAGCTTTGGTGCCCCCAGACCTCGAGCCAGCTGTCTCAGAACAGGCAGGTGCAGTGGGAACCTCAACCCAGGCTAGTTCCTGCTGACCAGAAGCAGCAATCCCTTCAGGATCCCAGCCAGTCACTGGGGTGAAATGAGTGGGCTGTGATACCCCCAGCCACACAGAAATATGAAAAATCAAGGAAGTACATCACCACAAAAGGAAAATAATAACTCTCAAGTGCTAGATCCTATAGAACGGGAAGTCCTTTGAAATGACAGATAAGGAATTTAGAGCAACAATTCTAAGGAAACTGAGATACAAGAAAAATCAGTTAGACAACACAATGAAAAGAAGTAAAATATAATGGATCTGAAAGAAGAAATGTACAAAGAAATTAATGCCTTGAAAAAGAATGTAGCTGAGCTTGTGGAGCTGAAGGATTCATTCAACAAAATAAAAGACACAACAGAGAGTTTAACCAACAGACTTGAACAAGCAGAAGACAGAATTTCTGACCTAGAAAACAGGCTGTTTGAATTAACACAGGCAGACCAGAAAGAAGAAAGAAGAATCAAAAAAATTGAAGAAAATCAAAGAGAGACTACAGACAAACTTAAGCACTCAAATATCCAAAACATGGGTACTCCAGAAGGGAAGGAAAATGGAAATGGCATTGAAAACATATTTGGTGAAATAATAGCAGAAAACTTCCCAGGTATAGGGAAGGTTAAAGATCTCCAGATTCAGGAAGCCCAAAGATCCCCAAATACATTCGACCCAAAATGATCTCCACCAAGACATTTGATAATGAAACTGGTAAAACTCAAAGACAAAGAGAGAATCTTAAAAGCTGCAAGAGAGAAGCAGCAAGTCACCTATAAGGGAGCCCCAATCAGAATAACATCAGACTTTTCATCAGAAACCTTAAAAGCCAGAAAAGAATGGGATGATATATTCAAAACACTAAAGGACAAAAATTGCCAGCCAACAATACTTTACCCAGCAAGGCTATCCTTCTGAAATGAAGGACAAATAGTATATTTCTCAGACAAACAAAAACTGCAGGAGTTCACTACCACACGACCAGCCCTACAAGAAATTCTCAAGGAAGTACTGGGTTTGATACCACAAAAACAACCATCACTGCCATGAATATTCAAGAAAGAACAATACGTACCAGCAAAACAAAAATGCTAACAAAAGAGAAATAAAAAAGGTTATCTATCACCCCAAGAAAGAGAAAATCAGAAAAAAGGAACAAAAGATACTTAAGACATCTAAACAAAGATCAGTAAAATGCTAGGAGTAAATCAACACCTTTCAATAATAACTCTAAATGTAAAGGGATTAAATTCCCCATTCAAAAGACACAGACTGACTGCCCAGATTAAAAAGATGGACCCAACAATATGCTGTCTTCAAGAAACTCACTTGACCTGTAAAGACACACATACACTAAGAATGAAAGGATGTAAAAAGATATATCATGCAAATAGAAATGAAAAACGAACTGGAGTAGCTATTTTTATATCAGATAAAATAGACTTTAAAGCAAAAACCATAAAAAGAGATAAAGAAGGCCACTATATAACTATAAAAGGATCTATCCATCAAGAAGACATAACAATCATAAATTCATATGCACCCTATATTGGAGGAGTCAGATTTACACAGCAAACACTATTAGATCAAAAGAAAGAGACAGACACTAACACCATAATAGTGGGGGACATGAACGCCCCACTCTCTTCATTGGACAGATCATCTAGGCAAAAAATCAACAGAGAATCACAAGATCTAAACAATACTTTAGACCAATTGGATTTGGCAGATATCTACAGAACATTCTAACCAACAACATCAGAATATTCATTCTTCTCATCAGCACATGGAACACTCTCCAGGAAAGACCATATTAGGTCACAAAGCAAGTCTTAGCAAATTCAATAAAACTGGAATTATTCCACGTACTTCCTAAGATCACAATGGATTAAAATTAGAAATCAATAATAAACGAAATTCTGGAAACTACACAAACACATGGAAACTAAACAACACTGTACTTAATGACATATGGGTCCAGGAAGAAACGAAACAGGAAATAAAAAAACTTCTTGAAACTAATGAAAATAATGATACATCATACAAAAACCTGTGGGATACTGCAAAAGCAGTATTAAGGGAGAAATTTATTGCATTAAATACTTAATTCAGAAGAATGGAAAGATGGCAAATAAACAACCTAACACTTCGCCTTGAAGATCTAGAAAAACAAGAACAATCCAAACATAAAGTTAGTAAACGGAAAGAAAGAATTAAAATCAGAGCAGAACTTGATGAAACAGAAACCCAAAAAACAATGTAAAAGATCAATGCAACAAAAAGTTGGTTTTTTGAAAAGATAAATAAAATCGACAAACCTTTAGCAAGATTAACTAAGAAGAGAGAAGACCCAAATAACAAAAATTAGAAATGAAAAAGGTGGTATTACAACTGACACCTCAGAAATACAAGGAATCATTATAGACTGCTATAAACAACTATATTCCAACAAATTTGAAAATGTGGAGGAGATCAATAAATTTCTGGATGCATACAAGCTACTAAAACTGAGGCAAGAAGATATAGAAAATCTGAGCAGACCAATAACAATAAAAGAGACTGAAGCTGTTATCAGAAGGCCCCCAACAAAGAAAAGCCCAGGACCAGATGGGCTCACTGCAGAGTTCTACCAATTCTTCAAAGAGGAACTGATACCAATTCTCTACAAACTATTCCAGAAGATTGAAACAGAGGCCATTCTCCTGAACTCATCCTGAGGCAAACATCACCCTAATACAAAAACCAGACAAAGACGCACCAGAAATAGAAAACTACAGGCCAATATCCTTGATGAATATAGATGCAAAAATCCTCAATAAAATACTAGCTAACAGAATACAGCAACACATACACAAAATTATACATCATGATCAAGTGGGATTCATCCCCGGGATGCAAGGTTGGTTCAACATATGCAAATCAATAAATGTGATACATCACATCAGTAAAAACAAAGACAAAAACCATATGATCATCTCTATAGATGCTGAAAAAGCATTTGACAAAATTCAACATTCTTTCATGATAAAGGCATGGATGGAAAGTATCTCAACATAATTAAAATAGCATTTCTATACTCCAACAGTGAACATGCAGAAAAAGAAATCAAGAAAGCTAGCCCATTTACAAAAGCCAAGAAAAAAATAAAATACTTAGGAATAAAGCTGACCAAAGATGTGAAAAATCTCTACGAAGAGAACTACAAACCACTGTTGAGAGAAATTAAAGAGGACAGAAGAAGATGGAAAGATAGTCCATATTCTTGGAATGGAAGAATTAACATTGTGAAAACGTCCATACTACCCAAAGTGATCTACAAATTCAATGCAATCTTCATCAAAATTCCAATGACATTTTTCTCTGAGATGGAAAAAGCTATCCAGACATTTATATGGAACAACAAAGACCATGCCTAGCCAAAGCAATCCTGAGCAAAATAAATAAAGCTGGAGGCATAACACTACCTGACTTTAAACTATATTACAAAGCTATAATACCCAAGACAGCATGGTACTGGCATAAAAATAGACACACGGATCAATGGAATAGAATAGAGAACCCAGAAATCAATCCATACGCCTGCAGCCATCTGATATTTGACAAACGCAGCAAATCTACATACTGGGGAAGAGACTGCCTTTTCAACAAATGGTGCTGGAAAAATTGGATACTCATATGTAGGAGGATTAAACTAGACCCATACCTCTCACCATATAGCAAAATCAACTCAAAATGGATTAAAGAATTAAATATACACCTTGAAACAATAAAACTCCTTAATGAAAACATAGGGGAAATACTCCAGGAAGTAGGAATGGGTACAGACTTCATGAGTAGTACCCAAAAAGCACAGTCAACTATAGGAAAAATAAACAAATGGAATTATATCAAACTAAAAAGCTTCTGCACAGCAAAAGAAACAATCAACAGAGTAAAAAGACAACCAACAGAGTGGGAGAAAATATTTGCAAAGTATACATCTGACAAAAGATTAATATCCAGAATATACAAGGAACTTAAACAACTTTACAAGAAAAAAACAAGCAACCCAATAAAAAAATGCTCCAGGAAGTAGGAATGGGTACAGACTTCATGAGTAGTACCCAAAAAGCACAGTCAACTATAGGAAAAATAAACAAATGGAATTATATCAAACTAAAAAGCTTCTGCACAGCAAAAGAAACAATCAACAGAGTAAAAAGACAACCAACAGAGTGGGAGAAAATATTTGCAAAGTATACATCTGACAAAAGATTAATATCCAGAATATACAAGGAACTCAAACAACTTTACAGCAAAAAATCAAACAATGCAATTAAAAAATGGGCAAAGGAGCTGAATAGGCATTTCTCAAAGGAAGATATACAAACAGCCAACAGACACATGAAAAAAATGCTCAACCTCACTCAGCTTCTGGGAAATGCAAATCAAGACCACTTTGAGATACCATCTCACTCCAGTTAGGTTTGCTAATATCCAAAAGACTGAGAATGATTAGTGCTGGAGAAGTTACGAAGAAAAAGGAACTCTCATACACTGTTGGTGGGGCTACAAAATGGTGCAGCCTTTATGGAAAATGGCATGGAGGTACCCCAAACAACTGCAGATAGATCTACCATATGACCCAGCTATTCCACTGTTGGGAATATACCCAGAGGAATGGAAATCATCATGCTGAAGGGATACCTGTTCTCCAATGTTTACTGCAGCTCTATTTACAATAGCCAAGAGTTGGAACCAGCCCAAATGTCCACTATCTGATAAGTGGATAAGGAAAATGTGGTGTATCTACATAATGGAATACTACTCTGCTATAAAACAGAATGAAATACTATTACCATTTGCAACAACAGGGATGGACTTAGAGAAAATTACATTAAGTGAAACAAGTCAGGCAGAGAAAGAGAAATACCACGTGTTCTTACTTATTTGTGGGAGCTAAAAATAAATAAATAAATAAATAAACACACCAACAGATCGGAGGGGGTGGGGAGAAAACAGAATAACCACAAAAATTCCTTGAACTATTTAAGTCAAGTGAACAGATATGATGTGGGGGGCGGTAGAGGGGGAGTGAGCAATGGGTAAAGGGGCATGAAAATCAACTACATTGTATATTGAGAAGTAAAATAAAAAAATTTTAAAAGAAAAGAAAATATGACCAATAAATAAATATATAGATAAATAAATAAATAAATAAATGAGTGATAAGGCAACCCACAGAATGAGAGAAAATATTTGCTTTTAAAAGAAAAGAAAATATGACCAATAAATAAATATATAGATAAATAAATAAATAAATAAATAAATAAATGAGTGATAAGGCAACCCACAGAATGAGAGAAAATATTTGCAAATTATATATCTGACAAAGGGTTAATATCCAGAATATATAAAGAATTGCTACAATTCAACAAGAAAAAAATAAACCACCAGACTAAAAAATAAGCAATGATCTGGAATACATATTTCTCCAAAGAATGTATAAATGGCCAATAATCATTTGAACAGCTGTTCAACAACACTAAGCATTAGGGAAATGCAAATCAAAACTACAGTGAGATACTACTTCACATCTATTAGGATGACTATTATAAAAAATAAAAAAAATCAGAAAAGAACAAGTGCGGCGAGGAAGTGCAGAAACTGGAACCCTTGAGCATTGCTGGCAGAGATGTAAAATGATGCAGCTGCTATGAAAAACAACATGGCACTCCTCAAAAACCTAAACACTGAACTGCAATATGATCCAGCAATTCTACTTCCAGGTATATACTGAAAAAAATTGAAAGAAGGAACTTGAACATGTACTTGTAGCATTATTACAACAGTCAAATGGTATAAACACCACAAATGTCCACTAATGGATGAAAGGATAAACAAAATGTGGTTATATGTTACATATGGGGAATATTATTCAGCCTTAAAAATGAATCAAATTCTGACACATGCTACAACATGTATGAGCTTTGAAGACATTATGCTAAGTGAAGTAACTCAGAAACAAAAGGACAAATTTATATGATTCCATTTATATGAGGTACCTAAAATAGTCAAATTCATGGGGACTGAACATAAAATGGTGGCTGCCAGGGGCTTGGGGGCAGGATGAAATGGGGCTTTACTGTTTAATCGGTACAGAGTTTCAGTTTGAAAAATGAAAAAGTTCTGGAGATGGATGGACGGTGGTGGTTGCACAGCAATGTGAATGTACTTAATGCCACTGACTATAAACTTAAAAATAGTTAAAATGGTAAATTTTATGTTATATATATTTTACCACAAAAGTCAATGAATACAAGATCAAGGCAGATTTGAAAAATTTTAAAAACACACTCAGTGAAATATGGCATTTCCTTAGCTATGGAATTACTGAGAATATTCACAGTCACATGAAACAGATAATACATACTTGGGCATTCTTAAATCCATGAAAACCATGGCCTTAGAGAGTTCCACATTGAAGTGCATGGGTACCAAAATATGCTGTGTAGATACATTGAGTTTTCGTGCTTCTTTCCAATTATCACCTAATTACAGAAAACATTTCATGTTTAACATAAGTATAATTTGAATAATGCACAAAACCTAAAATTACTACTAATACTTCACAGTCACACACTGCATGGTATTGGGAAATCTTCCCACATTTTACATAATCTTAATGTCACATTCTCAGGTACACACAACCAGCAGGGAAAATCTTTTCCCTTTATCATCTTCCTTCTGCTTCTTCACAAGACTCCAAAAAAAAAAAAAAAAAAAAAACGTTTTAATCAAAACTACTGTGTAATCATTCATAATCACTGTACCAACCAAATTATCTGACCCAAAAACCAATATGGCTGTAAGGGCAATAATGGGAAAGGAAAGAAAAAGTGTGGTTCTTTAATAGTATAATAAAAGCTACCGTTTATTCAAGGTTTATAACTGGCACTTTCTAGGCAAAGTTTAAGTTTTTACTCACACAGTGATGTATTAATCATCCCATTTTAGAAAACAGAGTCAAAAAAATTTATAATTTGCCTATGGTTAATACGCTAATGAGAAAGCTGAAATTCACATCCAAATCTATAACATGTGACCCCCTGGAAACATTTCACCACAGTGTTACAAGCCTAAATGTTCAATAAGAGAATGTCTGAATAAGTGACAACCTAGCCTTAGAGCACAATACTCGTATATCCAATAAAATCATAAGTTCAAGTGCCCAAATATTACTAGGAAATGAAAGAAAAAATCTGAATATAAAACTATATAAATCATGTAAAAACAATGCATTCACAAATACCCCCAGACATAAATACCACACAAGCACATCCCATATACATAGGCACAATACACTGGAAAAAAAAAAAAAAACTAAAAGGATATACAATGAAATATCAATAGTGTTCATGTCTGTGCATTAAGATAAAGAATGATCTTTTTTGTTTTTCTGAATTGTCCAAATTTTCTAAAATAGGCATATTTACAAAGAAATAACTTTAAAAAGATTAATCTTTATAACAGGATTCATGGGATTTATATAGTATAATACATTTTCATATAGACTACCTCATTTGAACCTAATAATCTTATGAGTTGAATAATATTCCAGTCAAGGAAAACAAAGCCAAGAAAACATTAGACTCTTGGAGATAGGTAGTAAAAATGAACTTTATTAACAATTTCTAAAATTCCACTAGCATTGAGATCAATATTTCCTTTACTTTCCATTTTAAAGAAAAAAAAAGAAGCATTTGTTTCAGTACTTATCAAGAGATTCTACAATTATATAAAGTAACCACAATGTCAAAAAGTACCATGCTCAATAAAGATTCAATTATTTAAGAACAGTTAATGTTTATCAAAAACAATTTTACTAACCTTCAGACAATAATGAAATATTTAAAACGTTTTTTTACAAAGCATCTCAATATCTTTTTTTTTTGTCTTTTTGTGAGATCAGCCGCACCGCACTCAGCCAGTGAGCGCACCAGCCATCTCTATATAGGATCCGAACCCACGGCGAAAGCGCTGCTGCGCTCCCAGCGCTGCACTCTCCCAAGTGTACCACGGGCTCGGCCCTCAATATCTTAAATACTAATTTAAGTATAATTCACAGACTTCAAAAACTTGTGACCAATATGTATCCATTCGAACATACAATAATTTATTCCCTGAAAAAGAATTTATGACTTCTAAAAACAATTTACTTTTGCCACCCGGTATACTCCTGGGCTCCCACCACAACAACTGGAATATGATAAAAACAGAAACCATGTTCATTTTCCTAAAGCAAATATAATTAAAGAAATAAAATAAAATAATGTTCTAATCCTGTATAAACTAACAATTTTTGTAACTATTACCTTGGATTCTTATTTCTCCTTTTATAAGTTAGCTCAGATAATTAAAATTTGACCATATACATTCATATACAAGATCTCTTAAATAAATCTCAAACTTCTGAACTGTCTGAATGTTCATTAACACACTAGGGATTTAGAAACAGTATGACAGGGGGCTGAACGACTCTGGGATCTCTCCCTACATATACAAGATCTCTTAAATAAATCTCAAACTTCTGAACTGTCTGAATGTTCACTAACACACTAGGGATTTAGAAACAGTATGACAGGGGGCTGAACGACTCTGGGATCTCTCCCTAACAACTTTAGTGGCTCCTGATAAGTGAATTTCTGGCTCTGTCTTCATCTAAAAAAAATAAATCTATATCACAGACTCCTGATTGGTACACCACAGTGAATGGGATAAAGGTATGCCTTTAGGCATAGTGGACAGTGACCCTACTCAGTCTTTGTGTGACTATCTATGGCCTGGGCTGTCAGAGCCCCTATCCTGGCTGCCTCTGGCCTTGACCAGCCTCTTCTGTTTATCTAACTGTGTAATACAAGTATCATTTTCAATATTCGCCAGTTGGCAAAAGGTTGGAAAACACTGGTATAGATCAGGATTTCTCAATCTCAGCACTACTGACATTTAGGCTAGATAAGTCTTTATTATGGGGGCTGGCTTGTATACTGTAGGATGTTTAGTAGCATCCCTAACCTCCACCCACCAAATAGTAGTAGTGCCCCCTCCCGTCCCCTACATGTGACAATCAAAAACATCTCCGGACATTGACAAACACTGTAGGATGTTTAGTAGCATCCCTAACCTCCACCCACCAAATACTAGTAGTGCCCCCTCCCGTCCCCTACATGTGACAATCAAAAACATCTCCGGACATTGACAAATGTCTCCTGGGGGGCAAACTGCTCTTGGTTGAGAATAAGTAGGCAATATTTACTATCACTTCTAATTCAGAAACATAAAGGTTCTAAAACATTTAGGAGGAAGATCTTCAAAGTGCCTAAAAATCTACTCAATCGCTTCAGCAAAACCAATCAACAAATAACGTACTTTATACTTACCAACTTTGCTATAAAGCAGCTGTACACTTGTAAGCTGTATATCAAAGGAATCATAAGCTCTATGCATTATTTCTTCAAGATTGGTCCCACCTTGTTTCACATCTGTTAATTCCGAACGACTTTTACTTGTCACCTTGAAGTTAATTTTAATAGTTTAGATTATGTAATGTACTTCAAAGTGAGTACAGTTTTTATCTTTCAGACCTATAATATGAAAATTTAATAGGACAGTACCAACTCAGAAGCAAACATACATTTTAAGGCTATTAGAAAGGTCCTTATCCATGAGACATATAAAGAAAAGGCCAGATGGAAAGCAAATTTTTACATAGTTCCCATTTAATTATATTAAAAGAAGGAAACCAAGACAATCCAGGAGAATAATTCATCTACAAATTCTTAAAATCTGATAAGAAGCTTTCTTATTAAGAATAAGATCAAGAGACAATTTTAGCTTACAAAATGTTTCTATGGCACAATGACAGGTATTTAGAGTAAAAGATACAGGATTAAATATTAGGACAGATAAATTTTAGCCCCAAATCTGCTACTTATGCGACCCCAGGCAAATTATATTTCTATCTCCCTTTTCTTGTCATACTATGCACACTACTTTTTTCATTTAAGCATCCTGCAGATCACTCCAGAGCAGTATATAAAGACATTATTCATTCATACATATGGATGTACATGTATATTTTTTAACATTTTTCCCTATACTTTATATAGCTCATGTGAAGCGGTCAAAAAATTACCTGTTTGAAAGGTACCAAATTTTAGGCAACAGGTTAAGCAGGTTGCCTAAAGCTATAAAATTAGATAAATACCTTTATTCCTGACCTTATGCTCTTTCTACTATATCACACTGTCCTTGAAACAATTCAATAACCAAATTCAAATATTAATAATTAGCTGCATAAATTTTACTATAAACATAAACCCAGTGGATGTCTACCTATTTATCAAATGCAGAGTAAAAACTAAATAAATAAGGCAGAATGTCAATTTCAAGGGAAGGCACATATTTGTTAGGTAGCCAGAAAAAGCATTCTAAAAGAATATCATACATCTTGAGTCTTTAAATTATTATAGGTATGCCTCTACATTTAATGACAGAGCAGTTCTGTCCAAGAGATCTTTTACAATGATGGAAATGTTCTACATCTGTGCTATCCAATACAGTAGCCACTAGCCACTTCTGAAAATTAAAACTCTTAAATACAGCTAATGTGACTAAGAAACTGAATTAATTCTATTTAATTATAATTAATTAAACAACCACATGTGGTTAGTGGGTACCATATTGAACAGTACAGATCTAGAAATACAAAAAAAAAAATCTTTATTGAAAATTTGGATAGAAAAAAAGTGCATAATTAGAAGAAAAGGAAAATGACTTACAAGAAGACCATCTCTCAATTTAGAATTATTTACTAGAAATATTAAAGTGTCAACATCAACAGTTATATACAAGAAAAATTTCAGAAGGCTGGATATATCTGATTACTTTCTGAACGCCTTCCTACTCTATATACTTTAATTAATCAAGTAATAGATTTAAACTGAAAAGGAAATGAACTTCTGAAGCGTAATTCTCAAATTCTATAAATATAATTCCTAGGTTCACCTCTGACCTGGAGTTGAATTGGTCATTTTGCTTTTAGAAAAGTAGGAAAACTACCCAATTAAATGAAACTTCACTTTATTCACCAGAAAGGAAGATTTGTCAAATCCTAGTATCTAACCATAAATCTAAAAGTAAACCAAATCAGTCTAAAAAACAAAACACATTTTAAACAAAGAAACATCCTAAATGCCATACCCTAAACCAAATATTAGTATATACCTTTAGATGACCAAGATCCAAAAGAAGTAGATTTGATGTAGAGCTAAAAATTCCATTTTGTGGGACAATAACATATGAAGCCTTCAAATTAATTTTGAGGTCAAGAACTTTCTGTGTTTCAATAATATACAGTAGACCTGTAGAAAATTTAAATGATCATAATGAATAATTTTCACAAATTACTGAAGAAATAGGGAATCCTGAAACATACAAATTGTAACAAAATCTTAACATATGAAATTAGTATTAATTTTCAAATGACCTTGGCAAAATATTTCTAATATAAATTTAAAATATTTGTTAGTCAATGTGTACATTTCTGATTAAATATAATTCAGTATAATAGTGGAGTGTTTCTGTAAAAAAAAATGTGTTTAACCCATAAACTCTATTTGGGAAAAATTAGGGAGAAAGATACAAACAAAAACAAACAAAAATTAAGCAGTATGAACATTCATTCATAACTACTATTAGAATGTATACAGATTCTTCCCAATTTTTACACTTAATACAGATACATCTACCATACTGAACAATGATACCGAATTTAATATTACTCTGAGACAATAACAAAACCTGGGTTATTACATCATCTTTAATAATTTAATAAAGTTATACGTAAACCAGAAAAGACAACAAACTATGGTTCCCATTCTTTAGGTATTTCATTAATTTGAGGTTTTTGATTATAATAAATTTAATTCATTCACTTGCATGTGATTGGTATACCAAATCAATCTATTTCATGTTCCTAAGTCCAGCATCGGCTTTTAAATTTAAACAAATTATTAATGACCCCATGAGAAGGGAACCCCCTAGTTAAATCAGTCCGAGCAAATAAAAGATGTTTTTATTTATAAAGTTTGAGAAGATCTGATATTCAAAAAGAAAGATACTTCAGAAAAACAGAAACAAAAAATTACACAAGAACTATCATGAGGGCTAAATGTAAATTATAATGAGAAACTAAAAATAACTAAAACTACCTGATATGTAAGATTCTGAACAGGCAGACTGAAAAAAAACTTAAAGCGATATAGTTCATTTAATGTGTTTACCCTCAAAATGCAGTCAAGACCATGTATACTTTAAGTAAACATTTTGCTCAGAATAGCAAAATGTCTAGGTTAAGAACAGTCACAAGAGCAGTCATTAAACTAAAAAAAAAATTTTCCCTAAAAGTCCTATGATTTTATAAAAGAACTTAACCAGAAAGTTCAATGATATTTTAACAGTTCAGGATATTTGTTTGGAATTACCCTGACCCATATTTCATCACTATCCAGTCCCTTCTTCTCCAAAAGCCAAATCCCCCCCCAAAAATCATTTCCATGTTTTCTGACTCAGTATTAATACACTTTTATGAAGGATTAAAGTAAAAAAGGCTTCAATGTAGGAAAATGAATATATTTTGATAACCTTAAAATTAAGGATTTATTATTAAAGAATACATGTTCAAATTGCAGAATAAGTCAATTTCAAATGTACTTACAACAAATTAAAATTGTGAATAGATAAAATATACAAAGACAAAGAAAAGTAACGCTGACAGGTGCCACTAGATGACTGGCTTGATATATAAGCTGGAGGGAAAAAAACTGAATTAAAAATAATTAAAATATCTTCTGTCAACAAATTAAAATTGTGAATAGATAAAATATACAAAGACAATGAAAAGTAACGCTGACAGGTGCCACTAGTGGCTTGATATATAAGCTGGAGGGAAAAAAACTGAATTAAAAATAATTAAAATATCTTCTGNTAACACACTAGGGATTTAGAAACAGTATGACAGGGGGCTGAACGACTCTGGGATCTCTCCCTAACAACTTTAGTGGCTCCTGATAAGTGAATTTCTGGCTCTGTCTTCATCTAAAAAAAATAAATCTATATCACAGACTCCTGATTGGTACACCACAGTGAATGGGATAAAGGTATGCCTTTAGGCATAGTGGACAGTGACCCTACTCAGTCTTTGTGTGACTATCTATGGCCTGGGCTGTCAGAGCCCCTATCCTGGCTGCCTCTGGCCTTGACCAGCCTCTTCTGTTTATCTAACTGTGTAATACAAGTATCATTTTCAATATTCGCCAGTTGGCAAAAGGTTGGAAAACACTGGTATAGATCAGGATTTCTCAATCTCAGCACTACTGACATTTAGGCTAGATAAGTCTTTATTATGGGGGCTGGCTTGTATACTGTAGGATGTTTAGTAGCATCCCTAACCTCCACCCACCAAATAGTAGTAGTGCCCCCTCCCGTCCCCTACATGTGACAATCAAAAACATCTCCGGACATTGACAAATGTCTCCTGGGGGGCAAACTGCTCTTGGTTGAGAATAAGTAGGCAATATTTACTATCACTTCTAATTCAGAAACATAAAGGTTCTAAAACATTTAGGAGGAAGATCTTCAAAGTGCCTAAAAATCTACTCAATCGCTTCAGCAAAACCAATCAACAAATAACGTACTTTATACTTACCAACTTTGCTATAAAGCAGCTGTACACTTGTAAGCTGTATATCAAAGGAATCATAAGCTCTATGCATTATTTCTTCAAGATTGGTCCCACCTTGTTTCACATCTGTTAATTCCGAACGACTTTTACTTGTCACCTTGAAGTTAATTTTAATAGTTTAGATTATGTAATGTACTTCAAAGTGAGTACAGTTTTTATCTTTCAGACCTATAATATGAAAATTTAATAGGACAGTACCAACTCAGAAGCAAACATACATTTTAAGGCTATTAGAAAGGTCCTTATCCATGAGACATATAAAGAAAAGGCCAGATGGAAAGCAAATTTTTACATAGTTCCCATTTAATTATATTAAAAGAAGGAAACCAAGACAATCCAGGAGAATAATTCATCTACAAATTCTTAAAATCTGATAAGAAGCTTTCTTATTAAGAATAAGATCAAGAGACAATTTTAGCTTACAAAATGTTTCTATGGCACAATGACAGGTATTTAGAGTAAAAGATACAGGATTAAATATTAGGACAGATAAATTTTAGCCCCAAATCTGCTACTTATGCGACCCCAGGCAAATTATATTTCTATCTCCCTTTTCTTGTCATACTATGCACACTACTTTTTTCATTTAAGCATCCTGCAGATCACTCCAGAGCAGTATATAAAGACATTATTCATTCATACATATGGATGTACATGTATATTTTTTAACATTTTTCCCTATACTTTATATAGCTCATGTGAAGCGGTCAAAAAATTACCTGTTTGAAAGGTACCAAATTTTAGGCAACAGGTTAAGCAGGTTGCCTAAAGCTATAAAATTAGATAAATACCTTTATTCCTGACCTTATGCTCTTTCTACTATATCACACTGTCCTTGAAACAATTCAATAACCAAATTCAAATATTAATAATTAGCTGCATAAATTTTACTATAAACATAAACCCAGTGGATGTCTACCTATTTATCAAATGCAGAGTAAAAACTAAATAAATAAGGCAGAATGTCAATTTCAAGGGAAGGCACATATTTGTTAGGTAGCCAGAAAAAGCATTCTAAAAGAATATCATACATCTTGAGTCTTTAAATTATTATAGGTATGCCTCTACATTTAATGACAGAGCAGTTCTGTCCAAGAGATCTTTTACAATGATGGAAATGTTCTACATCTGTGCTATCCAATACAGTAGCCACTAGCCACTTCTGAAAATTAAAACTCTTAAATACAGCTAATGTGACTAAGAAACTGAATTAATTCTATTTAATTATAATTAATTAAACAACCACATGTGGTTAGTGGGTACCATATTGAACAGTACAGATCTAGAAATACAAAAAAAAAAATCTTTATTGAAAATTTGGATAGAAAAAAAGTGCATAATTAGAAGAAAAGGAAAATGACTTACAAGAAGACCATCTCTCAATTTAGAATTATTTACTAGAAATATTAAAGTGTCAACATCAACAGTTATATACAAGAAAAATTTCAGAAGGCTGGATATATCTGATTACTTTCTGAACGCCTTCCTACTCTATATACTTTAATTAATCAAGTAATAGATTTAAACTGAAAAGGAAATGAACTTCTGAAGCGTAATTCTCAAATTCTATAAATATAATTCCTAGGTTCACCTCTGACCTGGAGTTGAATTGGTCATTTTGCTTTTAGAAAAGTAGGAAAACTACCCAATTAAATGAAACTTCACTTTATTCACCAGAAAGGAAGATTTGTCAAATCCTAGTATCTAACCATAAATCTAAAAGTAAACCAAATCAGTCTAAAAAACAAAACACATTTTAAACAAAGAAACATCCTAAATGCCATACCCTAAACCAAATATTAGTATATACCTTTAGATGACCAAGATCCAAAAGAAGTAGATTTGATGTAGAGCTAAAAATTCCATTTTGTGGGACAATAACATATGAAGCCTTCAAATTAATTTTGAGGTCAAGAACTTTCTGTGTTTCAATAATATACAGTAGACCTGTAGAAAATTTAAATGATCATAATGAATAATTTTCACAAATTACTGAAGAAATAGGGAATCCTGAAACATACAAATTGTAACAAAATCTTAACATATGAAATTAGTATTAATTTTCAAATGACCTTGGCAAAATATTTCTAATATAAATTTAAAATATTTGTTAGTCAATGTGTACATTTCTGATTAAATATAATTCAGTATAATAGTGGAGTGTTTCTGTAAAAAAAAATGTGTTTAACCCATAAACTCTATTTGGGAAAAATTAGGGAGAAAGATACAAACAAAAACAAACAAAAATTAAGCAGTATG
This sequence comes from Galeopterus variegatus, assembly GCF_000696425.1. NCBI lineage: Eukaryota > Metazoa > Chordata > Mammalia > Dermoptera > Cynocephalidae > Galeopterus > Galeopterus variegatus. The sequence continues at coordinate 32,200 of NW_007732859.1, read as the reverse complement.
AACATTCATTCATAACTACTATTAGAATGTATACAGATTCTTCCCAATTTTTACACTTAATACAGATACATCTACCATACTGAACAATGATACCGAATTTAATATTACTCTGAGACAATAACAAAACCTGGGTTATTACATCATCTTTAATAATTTAATAAAGTTATACGTAAACCAGAAAAGACAACAAACTATGGTTCCCATTCTTTAGGTATTTCATTAATTTGAGGTTTTTGATTATAATAAATTTAATTCATTCACTTGCATGTGATTGGTATACCAAATCAATCTATTTCATGTTCCTAAGTCCAGCATCGGCTTTTAAATTTAAACAAATTATTAATGACCCCATGAGAAGGGAACCCCCTAGTTAAATCAGTCCGAGCAAATAAAAGATGTTTTTATTTATAAAGTTTGAGAAGATCTGATATTCAAAAAGAAAGATACTTCAGAAAAACAGAAACAAAAAATTACACAAGAACTATCATGAGGGCTAAATGTAAATTATAATGAGAAACTAAAAATAACTAAAACTACCTGATATGTAAGATTCTGAACAGGCAGACTGAAAAAAAACTTAAAGCGATATAGTTCATTTAATGTGTTTACCCTCAAAATGCAGTCAAGACCATGTATACTTTAAGTAAACATTTTGCTCAGAATAGCAAAATGTCTAGGTTAAGAACAGTCACAAGAGCAGTCATTAAACTAAAAAAAAAATTTTCCCTAAAAGTCCTATGATTTTATAAAAGAACTTAACCAGAAAGTTCAATGATATTTTAACAGTTCAGGATATTTGTTTGGAATTACCCTGACCCATATTTCATCACTATCCAGTCCCTTCTTCTCCAAAAGCCAAATCCCCCCCCAAAAATCATTTCCATGTTTTCTGACTCAGTATTAATACACTTTTATGAAGGATTAAAGTAAAAAAGGCTTCAATGTAGGAAAATGAATATATTTTGATAACCTTAAAATTAAGGATTTATTATTAAAGAATACATGTTCAAATTGCAGAATAAGTCAATTTCAAATGTACTTACAACAAATTAAAATTGTGAATAGATAAAATATACAAAGACAATGAAAAGTAACGCTGACAGGTGCCACTAGTGGCTTGATATATAAGCTGGAGGGAAAAAAACTGAATTAAAAATAATTAAAATATCTTCTGTTTTAAATATATATGAGAGTACTTACAACATTCATGGAACGTGGAATTAAAAGATAATACATATCTTTCCACGAACTTTTTGAAGACCTCCTCATGTGTTTCTCTGATAATGGAAACAAACAGCCTAAATTTGGACTAGGATTCCAAAGGCCTTGCCCAGGATGGCCCAAGCAAATACTCTAGTAGAAGAAGAAAAGACCTTGAGATCTTCAATAGCCTGTGAGAAGTAGATTCACGTGAAATCTCTTAAAGTGAGAGTGGAGGTGGGGTGTGACAGAGGGATGACTGACAGACCATCACAAAATTCTGATCCTCCGATAAGCTTAGAACTTAAGAGCAGAACTGACTCAAAACACGGTTGTTCATTTTTTCCCCAAATGACTTGGATTCACACACAGATGACACAGTTTCACTAAAGTTTGCTTGTTAGGTGAATCACAAGAGGCACCCAGAAAGAATATCTGGCAATCAAGATTTCCCAGAGTCTATCCGTTAAGCATTTTTCTATCTTCACTTGCATCTCCACTCTAAGGATTCCTCAACCAACATGTATCTCATGTATTCCTGCCTCTACAAATCTAAGTCCTGTACTTCCTGGAAGTCCCACCTTAAGCTTTTACTTTCAATGAAGCTTTTCTTAGTGCCAGAACACAGTGATCTTTCTAGACTGTTCTTTAACAGAAGGGGGAAGTCAGAAGTTTATTTTAAATGTAAGTCTACTGTGTCTCTCCCCTATTTCCTGCTGCACTTAGAACAAAATCCTAACTGCTTAATTTGACTTTCATGGTTCTACATAATTGACTGTGCCTCTTTAACACCATTCCACTCTCTCCCTCTCTCACTACATTACAACCAATTCAGCTTTCTGTAACTTCCAAATTCATGAAATTCTTTTCCAAGTTAGACCATTCACAGTTGACCACTGCCTTCAAGGCTCTTTCTTATACTTTTCAGCTGGGTAGATCCTACACATACACCTGGTCTTAATGTCAATTTTTCAAAGAGATCTTCCCTGACACCACCACCAAAACTAAATTTGAGCATCCATCATTCTTATCTCCTTCACAGTATTGGGACCTATTATTGATTTGCTTCCTCACTCAGCTCCAAATTCACCTGTCTGCTTTGTGAAAGTGGATCTGAGCCCTTTAAATGCTTTTCCTTTGCCAAACAGAATTGAAGTAAATACAGAACACAGAAGAGACACTGCAGGAAGAAAGGTTTTATGTCCTGGTTCTGGTGTGCTCACTCAGCAAAACCCTGCACAGTGCAGCTTTTCTCCAGTAAGTGGCACATGCAGTACTTGACAGCCAACAGCACCCAACAGCCAGTGCCTTCCCCTAGAACCTTCCTCAGGTTGTTTCACAGCAGTAATGTAGAAGAGAGACACTGTCCCGTGAACATCTTTCCCTATCACCTCAGGGAACAGATCTCCAGAAAGTTCCAAAGAGCATATTTCCAGAAAGTTTGGCAAGCATGGCACCACAGTGTCTTCTCTGCCATTCAGTAAGTCAAAGATGTGCCTTCTCCAGCAAGGTCTGAATTTCAATCCTTGGGAATGAGGGGGACCTCTTCCTAAGGAACACTATCTCAGTCCCATACTCCTTATAACTACCTTTCCTATCTTCTTCAAAGTTAGTCTTCGGAATAGCAAGACAATCCCTCACTACACTTAATAACTCATTATATTTAACTTTACGTGTAACAAGGTACATGAAAAATGCTCAGCATCACTAGTCATTGGAGAAATGCAAATCAAAACTACATTAAGGTATCACTTCACTCCAGCTAGACTGGCTATTATCAAAAAGACTGAGAATAACAAATGCTGGCGAGCATGTGGAGAAAAGGGAACTCTTCTACATTGTTGGTGGGACTGTAAATTAGTATAGCCATTATGGAAAACAGTATGAGTGTATCTCAAACAACTACAGAGAGAACTACCATATGACCCAACAATCCCACTTCTGGGTATACACCCAAAGGAATGGAAATCATCTTGTCGAAGGGATACCTGCACTCCCATATTCATCACAGCTCTATTTACAACTGTCAAATATGGAACCAACCTAAATGTTCATCAGCAGAAGACTGGAAAAGGAAAATGTGGTATGTATACACAATGAAATACGACTCAGCCATAGAAAAGAATAAAATTCTGCCATTTGCAGCAACATGGATGAGCTCAGAGAAAATTATGTTAAGTGAAATAAGCCAGGCACAGAAAGAGAAATACCGCACATCCTCACTCATAAGTGGGAGCTAAGAAAGAAAGAAAAGAAGAAAGAAGGAAGGAAAGGAAGGAAAGGAAGGAAAGGAAGGAAAGGAAGGAAAGGAAGGAAAGGAAGGAAAGGAAG
>NW_007732859.1:22114-27793 GCF_000696425.1 Galeopterus variegatus | reverse complement strand
AAAGAAAGGCAATAATAAAATATTGAACTTTCAGAAGGAGAGAACAGACCAATAGTTACTAGAGGTGGGAAAGGAGGAGGGGGTGAGAGGATAGGGAGTAATTGGGTAAAGGACACAACTAGTAATTATGATTTGTAATGATGAATATACTAATAATGTTGATTTGATCATCACATATTGTACACAAATACTGATTGTCAATTCCATACCCCATAAATATGTATAAATAAAAATAGAAAAAATAAAAAATAAAAATAAAAAATAAATGAATATAGAACCAAAAAAATAAATATAAATAAATAAACAAATTTTACCTGTTCAAATTACTTTGTGGTTTCTCTGTCCTGATTGGACCCACATGTGTCACAATTTTTAAGTAGATTACTCTTAAGTTTTATGTCTGTCCTATCCTATTGCCTAGGGATTATAAGATCCATCCGTAGGCAAAAAATACATCCATTTTATCATTGCTGTGCTCCCCACAACCTAGCAAATCATCTGACATACAGATTAGGCTCCTGATAAATATCTGAATGAGTAAATACAAAGGAAGGGTTTTAACAAATGACCACATCTGTCTTCCTGGCAGGGACAAAGGATAACAACACGTGACTCTCTGTAAGCTGACCCGCCATTTTACAAAAAGAAAAAGATCTTGAATTCCTAGAAAGGATGAAGAAAATGACATAAGAAAGAAACCAGGATATAAAGGAAAAGGATAATTAATACAGACTAATGTAAAAAAAGTTTTTAAAAAAAGGAGGAAATGAAGCAAAGAAGGAAAGAACCTAAACAGAGCTATACAACAGATGAGTCTCTTCACAAATAGGTAAATTTTAACTTTCTAGAAAAATATCCAAAATATATTAAATTTTAAATATTATGTTCACAAATATAGAAAATTTCCATTTTTTTCATATAATTAGCATTTTAATCTACATAACAATAAATTATGCCAATACTATAGAGAGGAGAACAGAATTGACTTCAAATTGTAAAAGTTGTTATGTCTAGAAGGTAAAATACTGAAGACTTTCACTTCCTAAAATATATTTCTGTAACATTTGGACTTTATATATTATTAAATATTTACTGTTTTGACAATTTTTAAAGTAATAAAATAATAGTTTAGGAAAACAAATCTTAGAAAAAAATCTATAAATCTGAATGATTATGTTGGGATTCTAATACAATCAACTTACATTTAACTATGAGTAATTGTCTCTATAAATCAAGAGAAACTGACTAGAGAAGAGGTCCAACATTAGGCTTCTGGCTTCTGAGTAGATAAAACACCAATACACAGAATTTGAACCATAAGTGCAATGTGAGGTTTTAACAAAGAGTGAAGGGGTAAATGTAGACCTTACAGTTTCTAGAGTTAAGACATGCATCTGCGATCTAATTTAAAACCTATTCAGATGTAAAAAAATAATTGGGAAAAATGAATAAAACCCAGAGAAGATAGACACATACATTTTGAAGAATATAATGGATACCTCCCTGTGGAAAAAAAAAGAAAATGAATAATGTATCAAGATGCATATTACATACAGCCTAACAAGACATTTCCTGAAGGTTTTTAGCAAAACGTAAGGTGATTTCTTGATTTACTTGGCTAAAATATTTCTCTCTTAGAAGAGAAAAGAAACAAAAAAGAACAGTAATTAGTATATCTCATTTGTACCAACAAGGATAAAGTAAATACAATGAAAACGGTGGGAGAAAAATGACAAATTTCATGTCAGAATTTGTAACAACCAAAATGGAACATGGCTGAAGAAGGATGGTCTCTTCAACACGTTGAGGATAAAATAGCTGTCAACCTTTAATTCTATATCCAGTAAAAATATCTTTCAAAACTGATGAGGAAAAAATATCAGACCAAAACAAAAGGTTTGCCACCAGCAGACGCTCACAAGAAAGAATTTACCAATGAACTTACAACAGAAAGAAAATAATCTCAGATAAAAGGTGTAAGACGCAAGTAGAAATGAAGAGCAAAGAAAATAGTAAATACATAGAATATTCTAAACTAACACTGATATACCAAAAAAAAAAAAATCCACTGAAGTTTTGTTTTTTTTTAAAAAAGTAAAACAAAAAACAATAGCATGAAAGTCAGGAGGATGGTAAATGGAGTTCACATGTATTCAAGTCCCTGTAATGACTGCAGAATATAAAAATTTTTTATTAAATTTATATTTTGGCAAACGTGTGGTAATTTCTAGAATAAAAAGACAGAATGTTTAATTTCCAAATGGTAGTGTGGGGAAGGGAGAAGGAAGGAATGCTACAATTTATCCAAAAGTAAACCAGGAAAGCCAATTAAAAAAAGCACAAAATAAGATGTTAGATACAAGCCTAAATAAACTAATTGAATGCAAATAGTAGATACAAATAAAAAATAAAGACTAACTCTAGATTGAAAAAAATCCTACTATAGGTTGTGGACATGACACATCTGAAAATATACAGAGAAAAAGGAAATAAAAAAATGAAAAAGCATATACCAGGCAAATTGTAAACAAAAGAAACCATGTATATCCATACTGATGTCAGAGCAAAAGAAATTTAAATAAGAGTGTAAAGGGAAAAAAATTAAAGCATTACTAAAAATATAAGCAGTCAACTTCATACAGATAAAAGACTTGGTTCATAGCAGAAAAAAAGTTTATTTCTGCATGTACCTAATAGTCTCTAGACTGTCATTTTTTTTTTCTTAATTGGCAGATTTAGAAGAAACAGAAAAATCTATATCCATAATGAGGCATTTTACATGTATTTCTCTAAGTAATTGAGAACAAGGTGACAAAAGAAAAAAATCCAGTAAAGATACAAAAGATTTAAAGTACAGTTAGCCCTTGAACAATGTGAGGCTTAGAGGTGCCATTCCCCTGTACAGTTGAAAATCTGCATATAACTTTTGACGCCCCACAAACTTAACTACTAATGGCCTACTGTTGACTGAAAGACTTACCAATAACATAAACAGTAGATTATCACATATTTTGTAAATTATAGGTATTATATACTATATTCTTATGATAAAGTAAGCTAGAAAAAAGAAAATGTTACTAAGAAAATCATAAGAGAAAATACATTTACAGTATTTATTGATACCATAAGTTTATGTCACCTCTTTATAGATGAATCATCTATCAGTACCTACATCAGTACTATCTTATGCAATACAAAACACTGTGGATATTATACATATTACTAATACTAGACATCAAAAATGAAAAGATTACATGAAAAGGAAATTCATGAGGTCTGAAGCTGGCATAGCTGCAGTGACAGCTTTACAAATTTTTTTTTTTTACAATGGTCCTTACACTGGATTGATTTACCTTAAAATGGCAGGTATAGTGGAATGAATTATGCCCCCCCAAAACTCACTGAAGCTTGAATTGTGTCCCCCAAGTTTTATGTATTAGAAACTTGGTCCGCACTGTGACCGTTATGAGGGTGGAAAATTCTATTATGGTAATTAAAAAGTGGAGCCTTTAAGGAGTGATTAGATTGTAGGGCCATGCCATAGTGAATGGATTAAATATGGTGGTCGGGGGCATTGTTCTGAGGGCTTTAAAAGAAAGGAGAAGAGAGACTCTCTTGCTCTCTCTGCTCTACCGTTTTGGCAATGTGATACTCTGCCATCACTGTCACCACCAGCAAGGCTCTCACCAGATGTCTTCCCTGGACTTTGGACTTCCCAGCCTCGGAAACTGTAAGCAATAAATTTAGTTCTCTTTATAAATCACCCAGTTCCAGGTGTTTTGTTACAAGCAACAGAAATGAACTAATACAACAAGTAACCACAGCTGCAAACCTCAATCTACAGTACACATCAAGCAATTCAACTTTTTCTGGTAGTGCCATGACTTTGCTCTGCTTTCTGGGAGCATTTCCAGCATCACTAGTGGCACTTCATATGGGTCACAACACTGCACTAAACACAATGAAAAATAACATGAGAACCAAGAGAGATCACTGGTTACTGTTATACACAATTTACTAGAGAGAGGAAATGCTTAGGAGAAGATGATTAGATCACATGGTGTTTTAAGGGTATATTTGCAACACTTGAGCGGGTCACCACAACAGCAATAGGAAGTGGCTACGAAATTATTACAGTATTACAGTATTTAGTACAGTTAACTTTATGCAATTGATTTAATAATGCATCTTTACGTTTGTTTACATTTCTCTGGACTATGAATAGCACCAGTCTGCTTCTGTGCATAAGTTTTGGTAAATTAACTTTTTATAATAGACTTGTGTATATTTTATGGTAACAAATGATAAAATAGTATTGATAAGCTAGTACTGAAGCTAACTGCTAACCACCCTGGATAATTAAATAAGCTAAATGATAAATGGTGGACTGAAACAGACTGCTGACTATCCCAGGTAATTGGCTGACCTGAAAAACTGCCTCAAGTTCCTTTCAAAACAACAAAATGCCTTTAAAGTTTCTTGTAATGGGCAGATGATTGTTAACCACTATGGGTTAAGTCGTCTTACCAAAACTTCAGAGCCCATGAAGGGAGATGGACATGCACAAAAGATACCCTAGTGACATCCAGATGGTACTCAGAACCTAAGCTGTGCCTTCCCACAGAGCAAAAATTCACAGCTTTATCAGAACCAGAACAGTGGACAATTAAAAAGTGAGGGGTCCATCACGAATTTTTGCAAAGCAGAAAAAGGAGCAGGACTGTTAATATGCTTATTTCCCACCAATCAACTCTTTCAATTTGCATTTTTGTAATTATACCTATACCTCTCTATACTTCGAGTTTCCCATAAAACAAGTCACACTTCTAGGTCAGCGGGACAGATCTGAGCCTGTCTTCTTGCTGGCCAGACCCGCAATAAGGGGGTCTTTTTCTTTTCACAAAACACAGTGTCACAGTCTTTGGCTTTCTGTGTGCATCAGGTAGCAAGCCCGTTGCTCAGTAAGAGTGTCTACACATATTTTATGCATTTGTGACATACCTAACTTTTTCTTAATTTCTTCTTCCTTTTTTAATGTTTTCAATATTTCTAAGCTATGCAGTTCATCTGCGAATTTTTTCAAGTTATCACAAATCTCCAAAAAATTTTCCAATATATTAACTGAAAAAAATCCATGTATAAGTGCACCTGAGCAGTTCAGACCTATACATGATTAACAAATTTTCATCTGCGAATTTTTTCAAGTTATCACAAATCTCCAAAAAAATTTTCCAATATATTTACTGAAAAAAATCCATGTATAAGTGCACCTGAGCAGTTCAGACCTATACATGATTAACAAATGTGGCCTACCAGATATGTATAAATGTGAAAAACACAGGCTTTTTAGTACGTGTGGAACATTTTTTAAAAAACCATATATTAAGCCAGAAAGCAAGCTCCAAAATTATAAGCATTAAAATCATAGTCATCTTTATAATCACCTGTTAAAATTGAATCTATAATTTTAAACCTTCCCACAAAGAAATCTCCAACCCCAAATAGTTTTACTGTTAAGTTCTACCAAATATTTAAACAAATAAACACCAATCTTACACAAATTCTCCTAGAGAATAAAAAATGATAAAACTTTTCTTTTCTTTTCTTTCTTTTTTTTAAAAAGATGACCGGTAAGGGGATCTTAACCCTTGACTTGGTGTTGTGAGCACCACGCTCACC
>NW_007732859.1:1379-22099 GCF_000696425.1 Galeopterus variegatus | reverse complement strand
CTGTCCCGTACCAGATATCCCTGCGTGCTGCTTGGGTCTGTTTCTAAGACTTTTGCTCTATTGGTCTATTTGTCCGGCCCATAAAACTTTTATTTTCTGAGACCAATATATCAAAATCTAAAACTAATTATAAGAAAGAAAAATGACAGGCCAGTTCCTGTCATGCACAAAGGTTCAAAAATCCTAAACAAAATTTTGCAATTAACTTCAATATGGTTACCTGGTATAAACTTTCTGAGTATAAAAACTGATTATTGTTGTTTCTGCCTTTAAATATAGAAGTACCAAATTAGTTTCCATTAAATTGTATCCAATCCAGAAATATAATAAAGTACCAAAAGTTTAAAGTAATCTTTCCTACCATCACTCTAACATAAATAAATGTTTAATATAGGGTACAGTATTTTCTTTTTTTTTTTTTTGCTGACCACTGCAGGGATCAAACCCCAGACCATGGTGTTATTAGCACTAAGAGGTATAGTATTTAATGGTACCAAAAGTTTAAAGTAATCTTTCCTACCATCACTCTAACATAAATAAATGTTTAATATAGGGCACAGTATTTTCTTTTTTTTTTTTTTGCTGGCCACTGCAGGGATCAAACCCCAGACCATGGTGTTATTAGCACTAAGAGGTATAGTATTTAATTTGCCAACATTAATACTGGCATTTACCTGTTGCTGTCTTATCACGAAATTCTTCAAGTTTTGTCAAAGTTGCTAAAGTGAGCTGGGCTAGATGCACCTCTTTTGGAGGTCTGAAGAATTCCACTATACTATTCACTGTTCTCTGTTGAAATAAGCATCATTAACATGAGGCACAAACTCAAAGCAAATTGAATTATATTAAAACCTGGTAATTTAAAAAATGCTTACTGCATCATATATCATTTCTAAAGGTTCAGCTTCTATGATACACCTTTGAGCAACAGTTTCATCTAATGGATTTATCTCAAATATAATTTGGAAGAGTGACATAGCATTATCCAATGAAGAGAGGAGGCGAGGTTTTTTTGAATTATCTGGTAAGCCCGTAACATGAAAAGAATCTATTTTGGTTTCAAATCTGCATTAAAAAAAAAAGGACAGAAATTAGGAATCAGTACAGTTTTAAAGAATTTTTCAAGTTGAAAATGTAAAATAAAAATTAATGAAAACAACTTCACTTAGCATTTCCTGTGACTCTAGTCCATTCACATCAAAGAAAATATACAATGATTCCTCTGAACTGACATAAACTGACAAAGAATCCTATTCACATGTTGATTTCTATGTTAATAAGCTATAATAAGCTAATGTTTGGTGTACTTACTGATAAAATCTAAAACTGAAGTAACAGTAAATTCCTACAGTGTAAAACTACAAAGTCTCTCATACCTAACACAATTCTATAAACACTTCTCTGAAGAATAAAAATAAGCAATTAAAAACCAAGCACATGGCAGGATTTCCAGAATGGCTACAAGAGCAGGTCAGCAACCCTTCTCCTCACCAAACCAACCAATGAAACAACTAGTAAAAATTATAAAGCTTCTGAAAATTGACCTAAGGACATACACTCAACAGAAAAACATTTACTCAAGAAAATCTACTAAAACTTGGTGACATCAAGGGACAGTCTGTGGCATCTGAGCTACAGTTATCTCCCACCTTCAGCCCCACACTCTCTTACAGAAAGTCTATGCTCAGGTAAGTGCAGCTAAGATGATGGGGGCTCCTCTTTCATCAGCTCCAAGTCTAGGGCTACAGTTTCAACATCAAGAAGGACAGGCAGGCAGCGTTTCTCCCTTCCACCCACCTATATGTTTCAAAAACTCTATTCCAGGCAAGAACTGCCGAGAGGTCTGGGGTTCCCTTTCCCCACCCACCTCCCATTTATAGAGTAAGGGTCTGACCCAGGAGCCACATTCCAAGAATACTGGGGCCCCAATTGTACCTCCAACATTTTGTCTTAAAGCATAAGTTCCATTCTGGTGAGCATACCCTAGTGAAGTTCACATAGCAAACTGGTAACTCTGCCCAAAGAGACTGACACAATACATACATAGTCATGCGCTGCATACTGATGTTTTGGTCAATAACAGACTGCATGCATGACATTGGTCCCATAAGGTTATAACAGAACTGAAAAATATCACTATTGTTGTAGCCATCTTAACATCGTAGCGCAATTACCCAATTTTTAAAATAAATTTATTGTGGCCTAACCATGCAGTGTTTATAGTCTATAGTACTATACATAATGTCCTACGCCTTCACATTCACTGAGCAATCACTCACTGACTCATCCAGAGCAACTTTTAGTCATGCAAGCTCCATTCATGGTAAGTGCCCTATACACGTATAGCATTTTTTATCTTTAAAACCATATTTTTACTGTATCTTTTCTATGTTTAGATATACAAATATTCACCACTGCATTGCCTACAGTATTCAATACAGTAAAACATGCTGTACAGGTTTGCAGACTAGGAGCGACAGGCTATCCTATATAGCCTAGGTTTGTGTAAGTACACTTGATGTTCACACAATGACAGTATCAACTAACAGTGCATTTCTCAGAATGTATCCCCGTCACTAAGCGACACATAACTATAGAACAAAGACAGGTTCATGCTTAAAGATACTGTTGAAAACAATGGCAATTTCCATGAAACTAGCAGCAACAAATAAAACAGCAGACCAACTATAAGTTTAATAGACAGAGCCAAGAAAAGAGATGCCAAGTAGGTCCCTCCCGGGATCACACTCATTCTACGGCTGGGAAAGAGCTGCATGCATATGCTAGGTTGCACCACGAAAGAGAAATTAGAGGACTACGATAACACTTGTCCCCAAGTCACATACACACTCATTAATAAAGAACAAAATCCATACTGGCTCAGGGTGCTTAAGGACAACCTTTTACCAATCACCAAACAATAAATTATTCTTAGCAACAGTTTATTCCCATTCTTAGGAAATGAGTTTTAAAATAAATTCATACTCATCCTTGGTGGTTGAAGAAACTGTGAGCATGCCCAGATCTGTGCCCTCTCAGGAGCAACCAGAGAGAAACCTCATGAGTTTCTAGTCCCTGGCTAAACATGAAGCAAAACCATAAACTTACAATGTCAATATACAAGAAAATAAATTAATACTTACTTTATTGCTTGTGCCCCTGGTCTTTGTACAATCAAACTGCTAAATTCTTCTATTACAACATCTAACAGCTCAGGTGTTTGTTGTTTTTCTCTTAGAACAACAGATATACTTTTCAAGTGAACAAAAAACTTCATGGCTTCAAACTAGAGTATATTCAGAATAAAATGGAAAAATATATATATATACATAAACACAAAAAATAATCTTATTAATATAGTTCATTCACTTCAAAAACCACAAAATATTTTGAAAACAACCCTTTATCCATTAAAAAAATCGCCTCATTAACACCAAAAAACAAAGGACAATTTTTACCACTACCTTAGAGATTAAAACAAATGTAATTACAACCCAGAAAAAGATCACAGAACACGTCAGTAACATATACTTCTGAAAGGATTAAAAATAGGCATATGTAACATTAAACTCCAAAGTGAAAGCAAAAAAAATCTTACTGTTTTTGGCAAGGTTGGATCAACTGCTGTTTCACTATAGCCAATTGCTTCATAGAGTAAAGCTTTTTCTTCAGGAGTCAACATTTCTTCAAGAACTACAAATCATAAAGAAGTGCTTTGTGCTCTTAAATGATAACAATATAAAACTAACACATAATTTAGCTGCCTTTAATAAACAAAATGCAAAATTTACTTTCTTTTTCCAATACTTTTAAGAATTTATAACCAATAAATGTTAGGATGGCACTGGGAATTTTTCAAGTTATTCTTCAAAAATATAAATTGATAGATATATAAATGTAGCACTATAAATTTCTAAATGTTTGTATTAAGCAAGAACTCCAAAATGGCTAACTGTATTGGGTAGCACGGTGTTAAGCAACACCCTTAGCATACAAAGCAGGTAATATTAGTATCATAATTATCCCCCATTTAACGGATGATAAAACGGAGGTTTAGAAAGCATAAACAATTTGCCAGTCCCACACTGCTAATAAGTGATAGATCCAAGAGGTACACCTAAGTACTGAAGCTTCCAAAGCTATGATCTTAAGCATTTCAATAAGAAACAAAAATCTTTCCGAGAAACAATGGTTTACACCACTGTGGAATTTTTATTATCTATTACTGTGCTGTATGCATTCACTAAATTCTATGGCCATAAAGCTCTTTTGTAAGTATTAGTAGATTAAAAAGTTTATCTTTGTTTGACTTATATACATTTAAAAATGTTTTAATAGTAATTTTATTGATAATAAATTTAAACAATATATTACTGTTTATATACACAAACAAGGTCTAATTTATTTTGAGAGAAAATTTTCTGCAAAACTTCATTTTCAGGGGCCGGCCCGGTGGCACACTGCGCTAGTGCGCCGCTTGGGAAGCGCAGAGGCGCTCCCGCCGAGGGTTCGGACCAGGTTTAACATCTGGTTGTTCTTTAGTTTTTCGTTCTGACCAAGTCCACAGCCAGCTAAACCACCCTTTATTATCCTCTGGATCTTTGACCCCTTCTTTGTAAATCCTGTATCCAGCTTTCTTTGCCTAAAATGAATAAATTTTCAAATAAATGATAAATTATCCTTTATTTAGCATTCAAAAGAAATAGAAGCATATTTCCAAAACTTACTTACCGAGTGAATAAATGTAAATGATATAAACATTGACAAGAGAATATAGTGACTGCAACAGTAGGCAAACATAAGAATTTAGGATTATCACATAGTTCTCCCCACTATCTTATAAGAGATGGTGCTCTTGGGAAAAAAAAAAAAAATTGATTTTTAACCTTCACATGAAATCTGAATATTTGACAAGGCCAATTATTTAGCAAAAAAATTTTCCATAGAAATCTCTGTCTGATTTAAATGGATGTGGCAAAACATTAAATCAAATTTTTCCACAAAAAAGGAAATTTGAACCTTTTTTAGGAAACAGTATGTTACAGGACAATACTAATAACATCATGTCTGTCATATCTACATAGAAATTAAATTTATTTTCACTAACTGAAAGATAATCTGGAATTACCTCGACTTCTGCCTGTTGTCTAGCTATAGTTATATTAAAAACATCCAGGGTTTTTTCCAGCTCCTGAAATTACAAACGAAAATGTGTTAACTTTACATAAATAACTTTACATAAATAACTTTAGCATATAATCTATCAATCTATTAAGTCGCTATACTAAAGAAAAGACATGATAGGAAGCAGAATCAGAACATCAATACAACATTTGCAAATATATCCAGCTTGGAAATTAATAAGTTAGAGTAACTTTTTGAACAAAGAAATCATACACATCATGCATATGAGAGTTACAAACTCTGCAAGAGTTACAAATACTAAGACGCCATATGTGCATTATTTAAAATGACTTTTATTTGGGTTTTAACTACAGTTAAGGGTAAACATACTAGTGTCATTTTCAACTAAAAATATAATTATAAATCCTTCATATTATGTGTATACTCTGAATCCCATCATTAAGATATTCTAAGTAAACCTAGATACACTTAAAACTTACTTTTATACATTTTTTGAAATTGTTATGGCTACTGAAATAATCTGAGATTGCTAATTCTTTCATCATATTTATACATTTCCATGATTACTCTGGCGAGTTTCATGCTTAAGCCACTTTCTTCCCCCCCTTAAGCCACTTTCTATTATCTAGAAAACAGCTTAATTCAGGGTTCTAGTGTCCAGCAGACTTGGAGGATTCAGGTTATGATCCTGTGAAGGTTAACTCTAGGTGTCAACCTGATTAGATTAAGGAATACTGAGAAACCTGGTAAAGCTATCTTTTTAGGTGTGTCCATGAGGGTGTATCCAAATGATATTAGCATGGGAGCCTGAGTGGACTGGGTAGGAGAGATTAGCCCACAATATGGGCAGGAATCATTCAATTTGCTGGGGGTCCAGAGAGAATAAAAAATGGAAAAAAAAGATGAATCTCGCTATGTATCAGCTGGAGCTGGGATACACTCTTCTCTTCTGTCTGCAGACATCAGAGCTCGAAGCTCTTCAGCTTTCGAGTTCCACGACTTATGCCAAAAGCACCATTGGCTTCCCTGGTTTTCAGGCCTCTGGACTTGGACTGAACCATGTTACCAGCATCCAGTTTGCAGATGGCCTATTGTGGGACTTCTCTTCACAGTTGTCTGAACTAATTTCCCTAATAAATCCCGTCATTTGTTTATAACATATCCTATTGATTCTGTCTCTCTGGAGAAACCTAACACAGATACAAAATTTAAAAATCAGAAACCACTCTACAGTGCCTCTAAACCCAAGCATTACTAATAACACAGGTCTTCAGAAAGTCTCCCACTTTGAAAATAAAAGCCAAACTCAATCTTTAGGGAGTTCCCACTTGGAAATCCATTCTGGATTCAGAATGGTTACATTACTTTCAAGAGGCTAACTGCCTTTAGTCTCTCTAAGCTGTACTTGATCCATGTATAAAAGAGTCCTTTTTAGAATATGACATAATTCTTAAAGATAAGACTAATACAAGAATAATATCTCAACACAGATAATTAAATGTAAAGTTGCTGGTTAAGACTAGAGATACCACAACAATTAACAGAGAAAAAAAAAGAGCTCTGTATGGTCAAAAAATTCAGGGAAGTTCATGTAAAAGATGAGACAAGTAAAACATCAGAGATAGATACAATTGGAATAGGCAGAGAGATGAGGAAAGGCAGATAGCATATATAAGTACAGGCATGGCTATAAGAATGAGCATTACACCTACAGAAGTCAGAAAAACTTATTTAATTAATGCACAGTCAGATGGTAACACGGGGAAAACCAGTGGTGACAGATAAGGTAAGGCTTTGAAAGCAACACAGAGAAGTTTGGAATCAAAGTAGTAAACACTTTTTAGGCTTTTGAGGTTAAAAATGACATAATAATAAAGTGAGGCTTCAAGTCACTATTTGTATGAACCCAAATCCCTTCAGATTGAGAATAATCTCAAATTTCAAAAGCTTACAGGAGAATTTCACCAGAACTTATATTAAAGTGAACTTACGAACAAAGGTACAAAAAAGTCTAAGTAGAAGAGACAGAGAACAGTCAGTAAAAATGAAAGCAAACAAGTAGGAAGTATTACGTCACTAAAGACTAAGGAGGAGTTATGTACAAAATATTCAGTTTTTAAATGCTAACCTCCAAAGACGTGAGAATTTCACCAGATGGCTTCTTACTTGTTAACTTTTTTTTATACAGTTCTTTATATTGCTTCACTCTTTGCCTATGTTCGTTAATATGCTTCCATGACCACATCCGTAACCTGGGGCAAACATTTACTTCAAGAACACCATGTATAGCGTAAGCCCACCTAGTTAGAAGACAAAAAGAAAAACCCCCACTTCACACACTCAACTCAACAGTATGAAATATAACTGATATTGCTTCTACTCCAACAGCATACATAACTACTATACAGACTATGAAAATGGTATATTACCTGAGCACTTCCTTTTTACCAACCCATTTGCATTAACAATTCATAAATTATTAATCTTACCCCTTTCCTAGGTACAAATAAACAAAATCACTCAGTTTTGTTAAAATATAGCTTTACACAAGAACAATTAGGATATTAACTGACAGATAATAGTCAACTGAAAGAATAATTAGAACTTCTGGAAATTAGAGAATAGCTTAAAAACTGGAGTAACAAGACTTTTGAATTTTAAGATAGAATTATACTGCATAGATTCCCATAAACTTTTCAGGTTATAAAATATAGGTTTAGTAATATAGATTTAGTATACCTTATAGGAGGTTTGAAAGAAAAAAAAAAAAAAGGGCACCACTAGAAAACAAACCAGGATATAGTTTTTTAATTATTCCAAAAATATAATAAATAAAAAATAAGATAGTTTTTAATTATCCCTCTACAGTTAATGAAAACTATGGTATTCTAGTATCTCCTGTTGTGAATTGTGTTAGGAAGGATCTATTATGTCAATTTCATAAACATAATAAGCAAAAGCAGCTACATGTTTCTAGCCAAAAATCAAATTACAGTTTGTATCAGGCCTAAAAAGAGTATCTTAAAAAATTATTCTGAAAGTCAAGAAACTTAATTTTATGCCATATTTTTTAAATATTAAAAAAATATAAAAATAAGGCATTTTACCATTCCCTTGCATGGTAGTGAAGAGGTACATCAGGTTTGAATTTCCTGTAAGGCAGATTTTGTGTCATCATATCAACTGATTCAAGAAGCTCCACAACACTGAAATACTAAAGAATGGAAAAATTAAAGCTCGTAAATATTTCAGATTTTTTGTTCAATTGTTGAAGATAAAAGTTAAATGACTTTTTAAAGAAAATTTTACCATATAACGTTAGACATTTTAGAAAAACATTTAAAGTCTTAGTTTTGCTTTTATCAAATAATAATTCATAATTGAAAATTTCATTTAAGGAAATCACCTGTGGTTTATTAAATTCAATTGCTATGCTATGTAACTCAACATCCAGGTTCACTTTTGGGTCAGAAAAGTCAAAATCTGATCGGCGATTCATCTGAAGTTTGGCATTAGCAGATATGGGGCGAAATACTGGAAAATAATACAAATTTAAAAAATTGAGTTATATTTCAAAAGTCTCAAGGCACTAAAGGGATCAAGCTGAGAACACTGATTTTCATTTCTTTTATACCATTTCTACAGTTCCTACATGTCTACACCGCCATGATTTGGTCAGATGAACTGTTAGTGGAGAAGATTCTTTTATCTTTTCCTGTTTATAATTCATTTTGTGTTCTATAAGTACAATAAAGGCTAACCGAACTTTCTCTCAAGACACCAGCATAACACTTTTTTTTTTTTTTGGACCGGTAAGGTTATCGGAACCCTAGGCTTGGTGTTGTCTGCACCATGCTCAGCCAGTGAGCACACCGGCCATCCCTATATAGGATCCAAACCCGCGGCCTCGGTGCTTCCAGCGCTGCACTCTCCCAAGTGAGCCACAGGGTCAGCCCACCAGTACAACTCTTAAAAGCACAAACATTCTTTATGAAGAAAATAGTCCAATAAAATAGTTTTAATTAAAGTACAGTTTAGAAAACAAATGAACACTAGAAATGCTTAAAAAGAAAAAAGATTATATTTAACACTAACATCCATTATAAAGTTATAAGTTCTGAATTTCTGGTCAATTTCTCTGTATCCACCTGTTCCTCCTTTTAGCTTGTAAAAGAAGGGCAGAGAAGAAGGGTGAGAGTTTGCCCAGGATTATCTGTTTGCCTCAACCCATAATCTAAGATAAATTACTCTCAACTGTTTGTATTTAGTGCATACAAATAATACAAAGAAAAAGAACCATGCAGAAGGAAATCAGTAACAGCAGAAGCTAGACAGAGATCAACTAGTAAATTATAAGCTAATTTTTTATACAAAGATACTATACAGTTGTCTCTCAGTATCTGTGAAGGGACTGAGTTCACGAGGATCCCCATGGATACCAATATCCGAGCATGCTCAAGTTCCTTATATAAAAAGGCATTGTAACTGCATATAACCTATGCATATTCTCCCTAAATCTTTTTTTTTTTTCCCTTTTTGTCTTTTTTACTGACCGGTAACGGAACTGCAACCCTCAGTGTCGCACCCGTTCAATTGCTATGCTATGTAACTCAACATCCAGGTTCACTTTTGGGTCAGAAAAGTCAAAATCTGATCGGCGATTCATCTGAAGTTTGGCATTAGCAGATATGGGGCGAAATACTGGAAAATAATACAAATTTAAAAAATTGAGTTATATTTCAAAAGTCTCAAGGCACTAAAGGGATCAAGCTGAGAACACTGATTTTCATTTCTTTTATACCATTTCTACAGTTCCTACATGTCTACACCGCCATGATTTGGTCAGATGAACTGTTAGTGGAGAAGATTCTTTTATCTTTTCCTGTTTATAATTCATTTTGTGTTCTATAAGTACAATAAAGGCTAACCGAACTTTCTCTCAAGACACCAGCATAACACTTTTTTTTTTTTTTGGACCGGTAAGGTTATCGGAACCCTAGGCTTGGTGTTGTCTGCACCATGCTCAGCCAGTGAGCACACCGGCCATCCCTATATAGGATCCAAACCCGCGGCCTCGGTGCTTCCAGCGCTGCACTCTCCCAAGTGAGCCACAGGGTCAGCCCACCAGTACAACTCTTAAAAGCACAAACATTCTTTATGAAGAAAATAGTCCAATAAAATAGTTTTAATTAAAGTACAGTTTAGAAAACAAATGAACACTAGAAATGCTTAAAAAGAAAAAAGATTATATTTAACACTAACATCCATTATAAAGTTATAAGTTCTGAATTTCTGGTCAATTTCTCTGTATCCACCTGTTCCTCCTTTTAGCTTGTAAAAGAAGGGCAGAGAAGAAGGGTGAGAGTTTGCCCAGGATTATCTGTTTGCCTCAACCCATAATCTAAGATAAATTACTCTCAACTGTTTGTATTTAGTGCATACAAATAATACAAAGAAAAAGAACCATGCAGAAGGAAATCAGTAACAGCAGAAGCTAGACAGAGATCAACTAGTAAATTATAAGCTAATTTTTTATACAAAGATACTATACAGTTGTCTCTCAGTATCTGTGAAGGGACTGAGTTCACGAGGATCCCCATGGATACCAATATCCGAGCATGCTCAAGTTCCTTATATAAAAAGGCATTGTAACTGCATATAACCTATGCATATTCTCCCTAAATCTTTTTTTTTTTTCCCTTTTTGTCTTTTTTACTGACCGGTAACGGGACTGCAACCCTCAGTGTCGCACCCGCACCGGGGACCGGCAACGGGATCGCAACCCTCGGCGCTGCGCACGCACCACGCCCAGCCAACGAGCGGGAACCGGTCTCCACATGGGATCCGAACCCTCGGCGGGAGCGCCGCCGCACTCCCAAGCGGCGCACTCTCCAGTGCGCCACCGGGCCGGCCCTCCCTTAATCTTTAAATCATCTATACATTACTAATAATACCTAATAAAATGTAAATGCTATGCAGTTGTTATGCTGTTTTTTTAATTTGTACTTTTTCCTGTTGTACTGTAATTTTTATTTATTTTTTCCCAAATATATTCAATCTGCAGTTGGTTGAATCCATAGATTCAGAACTCACAGATACGAAGGGCTGATGGTATTCCTCTTGTTTTCATCATCCCCAAGGACTAGCACTTAGTTTTTTACCCATTCAGCATCCATAAATATTTTTCATCAGTAGAAATAAACGCTTAAATGTACTTGTCCGCTTATGTTGCTTATAACAAAATACCTGGAACTGGGTGATATAAGAAAGACATTTATTGCTTACTGTTTCTAAGGCTGGGAAGTCCAAAGTCCATCTGGTGGTGGTGACAGTGACCCAGGGGTCTCACACTGCAAGATGGTAGAAGCAGAGAGAGCAGGGACAGAACAAGAGAGAGACTCTCCTCTTCTTTTAAATCCCTCAGAACCACACCCCTGACCACCATTTTTAATTCATTCACTATGGCACGGTCCTACAATCCAATCACCTCTTCAAGGCCCCACCTTTCAGTTACTATAACAGGATTTCCCACCCTCTTAACAGTCTCAGTGGGGGCTAAGTTCCTAATACATAAAACTTGGTAACACAATTCAAGCTTCACTGAGTTTTGGGGGGACATAATTCAATACACTACATTAAAGATCGTGCTCTTTCTTCCACATTCCATTTTACACTAACACAGTAGGAAAAATCAGTAAATTGGTGACAGAAGCTACCCTGGACCTATAATTCACTGATCCTCCTTTTCTCTGTCCTTCACCTCTGCTTCGTGTCCTCAGTTCCATCCCTACCCTGCTGAAATTCCATCATCAGTTATTTTAATCATTCCCTTGCATTTACTCTAACTCTTTTGCCCTTCTCGCTTCGTCAGTACTTGCTCAGCAAAATCCACTTAACTCCACATCTGCACCTGAGCAGATGAATGTGGCTGGAAAAAAACATACAATCACACTAATCAGTCTCATATTATCATAACCTCACAGATCTTGAGGGTCCTTAATGCTGCTGAGCAATCACGCAACATTCCTTCAGTTCAGGCAACAGCCAAATCCATGCCATAGCCTGTTTTTGTTTAGCTGGGGAAAAAAAAAATTATTTTTACACTTTTAAAGGTTGTTTAAAATAAACAAAGAGGAATATGTGTTGGTGACTATATACAGCATGCAAAATGTAAATTATTTAATCTACTATATGCCCTTTATTAAAAAAATTGCCCAACTNATTATTTTTACACTTTTAAAGGTTGTTTAAAATAAACAAAGAGGAATATGTGTTGGTGACTATATAAAGCATGCAAAATGTAAATTATTTAATCTACTATATGCCCTTTATTAAAAAAATTGCCCAACTCCTACTCTAGCCCAGTGGTTCTCAAACTTTAGAATTCATCAGAATCATCTAGAGATTACTAAAACATCAAATGCTGAGCTTCACCCCCAGAAGTTCTGATTCAGTAGGCTGGGATGGGGCCTAGAAACATGCATTTCTAAGTGATGCTGATCCTGCTAGTTCAAACTGTACTTTGAGAATACTGGCTTAGTCAATTCATTCTCTCACTCACCTACATGACTATTTCATAGCCTCTTTTCCCTCCACAAACCCCCCATGCTATGGTTTGAATGTCGGCTCTAAAATTCTTGTTGAAACTTAATTTCCAAAGTGGCAGGACTGAGAGGTGGGGCCTTAAAGAGGTGACTGGATCATGAGGGCCATTGCCCTCATTAATAGATTTATCATTCATAAATTAATTGATTATTCGTGGATTAATGGTTTAATGAATTAATGAGTTGACGGATCAATGAGTTATCATGGGAGTGGAACTGGTAGCTTTGTAAGAAGAGGAAGAGAGACCTGCCAAGCACATTAGCCCACCCAGCCCCCTCACCATGTGATACACTGAGGTGCCTCACAATTCTGCGGAGTCCCCACCAGGAAGAAGGCACTCACAAGACGTGGACCCTCAACCTTAAACTTCCCAGCCTCCAGAACTGCAAGAAATAAATTTCACCTCCTTATAAATCACCCAATTTTGGGTACTCTGTTATAAGCAGCAGAAAATGAACTGACACCACGGATATTAAAAAATAAATAAATAAATAATAGAAGAGCTAAGAAGAGAAATTCCATAAACTCCTATCACCATATCTACTCATCTACCCAATATTAGGACTTTTCTTATAACTAAAATCTATTTTATAAATGAACCGACCATGCTATCTGTCGCAAAACTCTCCGTTTAAGCACTAGATAACATTCCCTTTCACCCACAACAATCCAAAAATTATCCCCCTTTCTCTCCTGCATCATTAATTTTTCATGTTCTACTGAATCATTACCATCTTAGCCTGTAAGATATAAACAAGCTGTCCTCTCTCCCATTAAATACAAAAACAAATAAACAAAAAGAAACCCTTCATTCTCCCCTCCCTCACCAGCACATACACCAGTTATCAATTTATTGCCTCTGAGCTCCAAATTCAACCTTCAGTACCTGCTCTGAAAAATGGTTTTGAGCCCTTTAAATACTTTTCCTTCACCAGCTAGCATTACATTAAGTTTTATCAGTGGAGGACACTGGAGAGACAGTGGCCTGGCTTCTCCAACACGCTTTAGTGTCTAACTCCTATAGCATGAAAGACTATTTCAGCACCAACCTTTTGCAGTATATGGCAGCTAGAAGCAGCCAGCAGCCAGCAACTTCCCCCAGCACCCTGCTAAGGCAGTTTTGTAGTAAAGTGCATACAGTGAGATGCTTCTCCATGAGGCCCCCTATAGGACAGATTTCCAGATAGTTCCAGACGGTGAATATCCAACAAGTTTTGCTGGCACAGCACTACAGAGACTTTCCTGACATTCTGTAAGCCATGGCTATGTCCTCTCCAATAAGGTGTAGATCTCAGTACTGAGGGAAAGGAGCCCTCTTCTTTGGGCACTCCATCTTAGCCCTTGGGTAGAAGCTGTTCCTTCTATCTACTTTTCCTATATTCTTTTGCATTCTACATTTTATTAGCCAATCCCTTGTTACTCCAAACCCCTCTATTGTATACAATTCTTTGAATTAAACTTTCCCTGTTGAAATTACCATGTGGTGTCCCTCTCTTCAACAGACCCTTGACTGATACACAAGGAAATGACTGTAGGGCGAAGGAGAAATAAGTCAAACATATAAGTACTAGATTTGAGAATTATCAGCATACATGATAGATATCTCTTTTGAATATTTCCTATGAGGAGAGAATCAAAAAATAAAACCAAATACAAACCAATGAAAATAATATTTTAAAAGTGGGCTCAAGAAGCAGTACCATTTGAGGAAATTAATTAAGAGTGATCACGAAGTAGAATACAGAAAAAAAGTATCACTAAAGCCAAGAAAAGAAATACTTTCAGGAATGATTTTCCATAATTAATGACAACAGGCATTCAAATTCAAAAACTAAGTTATCCATCACCAATAAAAATTTACTGAGTGCTCTACGGGTAGAAGAAACTGCACTCCAGTATGTATATGAGGATATTTCAAAAAGATTGGGGAAAAATGAAATTACAAGATATTAAAAATCTTTTCATGAACTTTTTGAAGACCCCTTGTATTTTAGTAACTCATTCATTTACATGCTTATAAAATTTGGAAAACAGAAAAAAGTATAATAAAGAAAATTTTAGCTGTACATTTTTAAAAGAGTAAGATCACACTACTGGCTGTGGCAGCTAGCCTTATTAAACTGTATTTGCTACTTCAAAATGTCTTTATAAACATTATCATTAATTATTATTTAATATCCTTAGAGATTTATCATAATTTATTAACATCCTCTTCTACAGGATATTTTTCCCTACAGTTTTGAAATACAGACCAAAGCTCTCAATTAATAAAGTATATCATGCATTGATGACATACCTAAGCAAAAATCTTCCAAAATATTTATTGAAAAAAATCCACGAATAAGTGGATCTGCGCAATTCAAACCCATGTTGCTTGAGGGTTTGCTTATATTAACTATATAATAGAAAATTTAACATGAAATATCAGTGACATCAACAATGTTGATTTAAA
This sequence comes from Galeopterus variegatus, assembly GCF_000696425.1. Classification (NCBI taxonomy): domain Eukaryota; kingdom Metazoa; phylum Chordata; class Mammalia; order Dermoptera; family Cynocephalidae; genus Galeopterus; species Galeopterus variegatus. The sequence continues at coordinate 6,897 of NW_007732859.1, read as the reverse complement.
ATTTGTACTCACTACTTTAATTATAATTTTTATTTTATGAAATGTACTTACCAAAATCATAACCTTCTGGAACATTTTCATTGACAATGCCTTTCCTCAAACTGTCCTATTAAAAGACAAATTGCTTTTATTTATATTCATACCAATATACCTCTATCCTATAAAATCCTTTTATCTGCAGAGAAAAATGTTTAAAACCAATTTTTTAAAAAAATGACTCAAACTTAGAAGGACTTACTTATGGCAAAATATGAAAGTGGTTAAGCAAAATATCCTTAAACTACTATTATAAAAAAATGCTTGAGGAACTGTTAAGATGTGTGTGTATGTGTGTATGCATGTTTGTGTACAAGCACATCCATATTCACCTTTTTCTGTAAATTCTGCTAATGAATTTTGCCTATGACAATGAATTAAATCTTATGCAAAATATGATAATACCAACAAATATATATACACACATATCAAAAAAATTTACTTACCAATGATTCACCATAATCATTAAGATAAAACATCTGAGACTTCACATTCCAATAGGCAAAAAGGTTATCCAATCGAACTAACTGAAAAAAAATCAAGTTCATTATCTCATTTTCTCTGAAGGATTTTTAATATATGCTCTTCTCAGAAGTCTCAAATAATTAGTAAACCATATCACAGTTAAGCAAATAAACACAATTCACATAAATCTTTATCTGTAGATTATTATTTGCCTTTCTAAATGCCTCTTTCATCAAGTCCACAGGTTGACAAATATAGTATTTCTTTTATTTTACCTTACGAACTAGTTTCTCAGTTTCATCATGTAAACATGGAACCCAGTATTGATCAGTTGTCTGAAAGGAAAAAAGAAGAGTAGTTAAAAAGGTCATCACATTTAAAAATGGCAAAGTAATAAATCATTACCTATCATCCTAGACCACTTTTCCAGAAAATAACTATGAAAACATAGCATTCAGTCAAAGAATATTAGCTGATCACAAGGAAGCCTCTGCTTTCAAGCAACTCATTACTGGTCAAAAAAAAAAAAAAATAGTTACAAAAGAGGCAAATAACTCTAGTATTCTTCTTTGCTGGAGCTAGAGTAGCCCCCTAAAGACCAAGCTGCTAAGATACCCCTTTCCCCTGGGAGTGGAGTCAGCACTGTGCTGCTTTTTGCCCTTCAGGGCCCAAGCAACAGCTGTGCCCTGCCATTCTGGAGTCCCTGCTGCTGCTGCACTTGGCCCAACAGAAGCTGGGACATTGCCAAGTCCCATAATCTAAAGTCACCACTGTATGGTGCCTTACCTCCTCCAGGGTCTAGAGTCATCACTACATAGTGCCACACCTCAATGAGTAAATACTGAGCCCTAATACTCTGGTTCTCAAGTTTTAGCTGTACCCTGCTCCTCAGGCCCAAGCCTCCAAACCACCCCTTTTGCCCAGGGTCAGGCCAGTGCTGTGCCCTGCCCCCAAGGATCAGAATCATAGCTGCAACCAAGTCTACTGGGCTTGAGTTTCCAGGGGGTTCCTCACAGTCACATATCCTGGTCCTGTGGGCAATCTACATCCAACCCTGCAACAGAAAGTGAACCTCCACCCCAAGACCTAGATGCCATATTAGGTTCACAAGACCCTGAACCTAAGATCCAGGCTCCAGAGCCATTCAGAGCACCTGCACCTGGAACCCAGAGCCAATGATGCTGCTTATAGGTCACATCAGACCCAACACCAAGAATGATCCCCTTGGTGAAGTATCCCCACTGTGGGGAAAACAAAAGTAGGAATATCTCAAAAGCCCTTGCCACTGATGACCTTAATACGTCAATACTGCCACAAACTTCTACATCCTTGGTCACTTAGGCACCCAGTTATCAGTGATGCTGATTACAGGTGAAGAAGCTGCTCAGAGACTATACCACGGTATCGATATGAAACTAGAATCAACATACCCTTCCCAACCAATACACTAAGATCCATCTGCAGGGGAAAGACTTTGAAAGTCACTCTGTAAAGCTTGGAAGAGGTGATTCTATCACCAGATGGACAGACAATAACACGGGGACACAAGAAACATGAAAAAGCAAGGACACATGACAATGCCAAAGGGACACAATAGCATTCTAGTGACAGATCCCAAAGAAAAAGAAATATACAAACTGCTGGAAAAAAAATTCAAAACAACAATCTTAAGAAAACTCAAGAAGATACAAGAAAATCCTGAAACACAATTCAACAAAACCTGTAAAATCATGATACAAACAAGAAATTTAACAGAGACAAATGTCATTAAAAAAAAAAAACCAAACAGAAGTCCTACAGATAAAGAAATCAATGAATAAAATAAAAAATACAATACAAAGGTCAACAGCAGACTACAGCAACATACAAAAACCAGCAGTGTTTCTATACACCAACAATGAACAAGAAATAAAGAAAGCAATCCTGTTTACAACAGCTTTCAAATAAAACATTTAAAAATTAATTTAACAAAGGAGTTGAAAAGTATCTATCTTGAATACTATAAAACACTGACGAAAGAAATTAAAAAGGATACAAAAAAATGGGAAAACATCCCATGTTCATGTATTGGAAGAATATGGTGAAAATGACCATATTAGTCCATTTCTGTTGTATATATAACAAAATACTTGGAACTGGGTACTTTGTAAGAAAACAAAATTTATTGCTTACAGTTTTGGAGCCTGGGAAATCCAAAGCCCAGGGAACGTATCTGGTGAGGATCTTCTTTGGTGGTAGCTTTACAGCAATGCAGGGGTCTCACATGGCAGAAAATGGCAGAACAGAGAGAGAGACACTCTCTCATGCTCTCCTTTTAAAGCCCTCAGAACCATGCCATAACCACCATTATTAATCCACTCATTAGGGCATGGTCATCAGAATCTAATCAACTATTCAAGGCCCCACCTTTCAATTACCATAATAGGATTTCCCATCCTCAACAGTTATAATGGGACTGAGCTTTAACAACTTTGGGGGGCATTCAAGCTACTGCAATGACCATACTACCACAAGTGATTTATGGATTCAATGGAATCCCTACCAAAATACAAATGACATTTAAATAAAAAAATTAAAAAAAAGAACTCCTAAAATGTATATGGAACAACAAAGACTCCAAATAGCCAAAGAAATCCTAAAGCAAAAAGAACAAAGCAGGAGGCACCACATTACCTGACTTCAAAATATACTACAAACTGTAGTAACCAAAACAGCATGGTACTGATAGAAACAGACACATAGCCCAACTGAACAAAACAGAAACCCAGAAATAAATCCGTGTATATACAGCCAATATTTTTCAACAAAGGTACCAACAACACACAATGGGGAAAAAACAGCCTCTTCAATAAATGTTGCTGGGAAAACTGGTTATCCATATTCAGAATAAAACTAGACCCCTGCTATGGATTGAATTGTCTCCCCCAAGGGTTCATGTATTAAATCCCACTGTAACAGTGTTGAGGGTGTGAAATCCTATTAAGGTCATTGAAAGGTGGGGCTTTTAAGAGGTTATTAGATTGTGAGGACAATGCCCTAGTAAATGGATTGATCCATTCATGCAGTAATAAATTGATGGTTTAATGGTGGTAATGAGCATGACTCTGATGGCTTTATAAGGAAAGCAAGTGAGCAGGTTAGCTCTCTCTCGCTCAAGCCATTCTACATATGATAACATGCATCACTGTAGAGGCACTACCACCAAGGCCCTCATCACACGAGCCCTCTGGATTGTGGATTTTTCAGCCTGCCAACTGTAAGAAATAAATTCTATTTCTTTATAATTCAACCAGTTTCAGGTATTCCATATAAGCAACAGAAACAGACTAACACAACCCCAATCACTCAACATGCATAAAAATAAACTCAAAATAAATTAACGACTTAAACATAAGACTTGAAACTATAAAGCTATTAGAAGAAAACATGGAAATGCTTCAGGACATTGGTCTGGGCAAAAATTTTATGGAAAAGACTTCTAAAGCACAGGCAACAAAAGCAAAAATAGACAAGACTACATCAAACTAATAAAGCACAGAAAAGGAAACAAAGAGAAAACCTGCAGAATGGGAGAAAATATTTGCAATCCCTATGCATCCAACAAGGGATTAATATCCCGAATATACAAAGAACTCAAAAACTCAACAGCAAAATAACAAATAATCCAATTAATAAATGGGCAACTGAGCTGAATATACTTCCTCAAAAGAAGACATATGAATGGTCAACAGATACATGAAAAAATATTCAACAACACTAATCATCAGGGAAATGCAAATCAAAACCTCAATGAAATACCATCCCACTCCAGTTAGAATGGCCATTACCAAAAAACCCAGAAAATAACAAATGCTGGAGAGGATGTGGAGAAAGAGGAACTCATACACTCTTGGTAGGAACATCAATTAGTTCAGCCATTATGGAAAACAGTATGAAGTCCCTCAAAAAACTAACACTAGAACTACCATGTGACCCAGCAATGCCACTACTGGGTATATATCAAAAAGAAAGGAAATCAGTATATCAAAGAGATATTTGCACTCCCATGTTTATTGCAGCACTATTCACAATAGCCAAGATATGAAACTGACCCAAGTGTACATCAACAGATGAATGGATGAAGAAATAAAAAGGGTATATATATACAACGGAATACTATTCAGCCATAAAAATTAATGAAATCCTGTCATTTGCAGCAACATGATTGGACTCCGAGGACATCATGTTAGGTGAAATAAGTCGGGGACAGAAAAAGAAATACTGCATGTTCTCAATCATATGTGTAAGCTGCAGAAAATTGATCACACAGAAGTACAGACAGGGAGGGGGGATAGTAAGAGGTTGGGTAACCAATACAAAATTACAGCTAGATTGGAGGAATAAGAGCAAGTGTTCTAGAGTACTACAGAGTGACTATAATTAACAATTTATTATATTCTTTCAATGTGCTAGAAGAGAGGATTTTGAATGTTCCCAACACAAAGAAATTAGAAACGTTTAAGGTAATGAAAAAAGAAAAAACATCAGTGCAAGATTTCAGAGGAGAAGGAAGGGAGAGATGAATGGGTAGAGCACAGAAGATTTTTAGGGCAGTGAAACTATTTTGCATGATACTGTAATGGTAAATATATTACATTAGGAATTTGGCAAAACCCACAGAACTGCAAAACACAAAGAGGAAATCCTAATGTAAAACTGAGTAGTAATAATACATCAACATTGGTTCATAATTGTAACAATGTACCGCACTAATGCAAGATGGTTAATAACAGGAGAAACTGAGAGGGGGATGTGAACTGTCTGTACTTTCTGTTCACTTTTTCTGTAAACCTAAATTGCTTTAAAGATAAACTCTATTACAAAAACAGAAAAAGAAATCATACACAAAATCCAATGATATAACAAATAAAAAGCATTTAATGAAATACTATACAGTGGTTAAATGAATTGGCAGCACAGATAAATGTCAAAAACACCGTGAAGGGAAAAAGAAAATTTATAGAAGAATCACACAAAA
>NW_007732859.1:0-291 GCF_000696425.1 Galeopterus variegatus | reverse complement strand
GGGGATCTTAACCCTTGACTTGGTGTTGTCAGCACCACGCTCTCCCAAGTGAGCTACGGGCTGGCCCTAAACTTTTAAAACTCTACATTTTTTAATGTATATATTACATAAAAGTTAAAAAACTTAGGTTGTTTATCTCTGGGGGAGGAAAGATGAGAGTAGATAACAAAGGAGATTTAAACTTCATCCATAAAAGTTTATTCCTACAAAAATATTTAAGACTTAAAGCAAATGACAAATTCAACAACCACTCATTCTAAATGCAAACAAATGTTTTGTGATTCTCTATGT
>NW_007732858.1:150892-153634 GCF_000696425.1 Galeopterus variegatus | reverse complement strand
AGGTTGCAGAGTTGGGCCGGTCTGGCGCGCTTCACTCCGCCTCTGCGCAGTCCTTTGCTGGGTTTCCTGGCCTTTGTTGTCTGGGCTGATCGCTCGTTCCTGCAGGCGGGCTTGGGCGCTCTCAGGAGTCCTCCTCTGTGTTGACCCCAAAACCTCGAACCTGCTGCCGCTTGTTTGTTGATGTAGGATCGTTGTTGAAAGAATTATTCGCCTTTTGTTGCTCTTGGAAATGCAATCAATACTCTGGTATCACAGCGCACGGCTCACAGGATCGCGCTGTCTCCTGTCACGGCCGCTCCAGACCCGTCGCCATCTTCCAAAACACTTTAATTCTTGTTCTAAAGTAGCAGATATGTTGTTGGATAATGGTCTACTCTATATGTTATGTAATACAGTAGCAGCCTTGAATGGGTTAGAAAACAAGTAAGTTTTAAATTATTATTTTAAATTATATCTCATTAATACTTTCGAAAGAGAAAATGTTAGTAACAGGTTACTTTAAAGCATCTTATTACATTAATTTGGAGAATTTTTAAAATCATTTTCAACAAAGTTTGGTTAAGAAGAGGGTGTTTATATCAACTACTTTTAATTATTTAGAACTTGAAGACAAGGAGAATAAATTTAGATGCCCCCAAATATATTTACAAAGCTTCCACTATAGGCTTATAAAAATTATTATCCTCATCAGGAATAGGAAATTGAGGATTAGAGAGATGTAGTAACTCATTGAAGATCACAGAGCTAGGAAATAGCAGAGAATGTGAGGCTGAATCTGTCTCACTTTAAAACCTATGTTTTGAACTCACTATGTTGTCTGACTGTTAGCATATAATATCACTATCTACCACCATAAATCAGGTTCCTATAGCCAAAGTACGAAGGAAAATAACTGCCTGCCAAACTGATTTAATATCTTTAAAAAATATGTTAGAGGATTAGATTTTTATTTAGGTTTTGTACCTTTGGTGTCTGCATTTATGATGTACAGTATAATATTTTAACTAGCATAATGTTAAAATATAAATCTCCAGAAGCACCATCTTTTTGCACATTAAAGTATTACATGTTATCTATATTTTTGCAAAGAGAACAGAGCATATCCCTAGTGATTCTCTAGACCAAAAAGAGACTCCTTGTACTCAGTTCAACTTTATATTGGTCATCTGTTAGATTTAGGGTCTGTGTGCTAGGCATATGGGAAATGCAAAGAAATACAAAATGTTGTGTTTTCTCAAAACACTTGGTCTTGATTATGATACAATGCATGAAATTGGAAGAATTTAAGAATGGTACCTGAAGACTTGGTCTGAAAGTAGTTTTTGTTCATTTGTTTTTAAATAAATTGTGCATACTGAATCTCCTTGTATTCTACTCTATTAATTAGCCCAAGACAGTTCCTAACCCTAGCTTGATTTGGAAAAAATAAATGGAAAGAAGTGTTTAGGCCTAATGCAACACACTGTGGTAGGTTATCAAGATTAAAATTGAGAGACAGAAGCAACTAATTCATTTTTATTGGGTATTTATAAGGGATTAATATATGTTCAAATATGTTAACTTTTAATCTTTAAGGTTACTATAATTCATACAAATGAGGTTCAGAAGTTCCTGTTCATACCTACACAATCTTCACCTTTAGTGTGGGCTGGGAACCTGTTTATATGTTCCCACAGTATCTTAGGTTAATGTCTATTTTTAGGCTCACCACCATTTATTGTTTATAGTGATCTCTTTTCTGGTCCTCTGAAAAGCTGTATTTTTGACAAGAGTCAACAAGTGTCTTACTTCTATTCCTAGTGTGCAGTATGTATTACCTGCCATACAGTAAGCATGAATACATATTGAGTAATTACATGAATGAATGCACGCTGGTGGAATAGGAATTTGAGCCATTTAAAGCAGTTCTTTTTGTCTTAAATTATTTGTTCTTTTTCTTACAAATGTTCTGTTTTGTTCTTTTGTTTGTTTTGTTATCTGTAGCATTCCTCTGAGTGAATACAAATTGCTTGCTTGTGATATGCAGCAACTTTTCATAGCAGTTACAATTCATGCTTGTAGTTCCTCAGGCTCACAACATTTTAGGGTGATTGAAGACCTTATTGTACTGCTTGGATATCTTCAAAATAGCAAAAACAAGAGGACACAAAGTAAGATTTAATTTTTATGGATTTTGGGGGGAGTTGTATGGTAGCCAAACATGTATTTTGTATCAACAAAACAAGTATTTGATCTTAACCTCTTTCTTCTTGGAAACTTTTTTACTGAAAGTTTAACCTTAATTTTGTGATAATATCAATAAGCTTCAAAAAGAAGCCTTTTTGAGTGTAAAAATAGAAAAAGTGGTGCTTTGATGTGATTAGTAACTGGCAACACATTATTGAATGAAGTCACTGATTTTTCTTACCAAGTAGAGTTAAAAAGTTTACATTGAATAATATGCCCTTTAGTTTTTTTTTAATGGCAAATATTAAAGTGAATATGAAACAAAAAAATATGAGAATTTCTGGTTAAACTTTGCCTTATGTACAAAAAACTCTGTTCTTCAAAAAATTATATAAAATAAGTTTGTAAGCTGATATTTTTCCATTGAAATTTTTATAGTAATCATTTGGAAATTTGCTTTAATGTTGTTTTTAAAGACAGTTAAAGAATATTTACTGCCATCAAAAACCCAAAATTTTTAGGGCCGGCCCGGTGGCGCACTGGATAGTGCGCCGCTTGGGAAGCATGGCGGCGCTC
>NW_007732858.1:149035-150490 GCF_000696425.1 Galeopterus variegatus | reverse complement strand
AAAAAAAAAAAAAAAAAAAACCCAAATTTTTATATTTATGTCTAATGAAACATGATTGACAGATATTGCATGATATATCAAAATCAGTTCAATAAAAAATTCATAATCACATAGCTTGAAAACATTCTAGTATTTTCTGTTTTTAGATACGACTATTGCACTACAGCTTAGAGTTCTCCAGTCTGCTATCGAATTTATAAGGACCATTGCAGATCACGACTCTGAAAACCTTACAGATCCATTCTAGTCACCTTCTGCCCTCCATTAGGTAGTGTTTCAGAAGCAGAAAAGTATTGCTGGTGAGTATCAAGGTAATATTTTAATCATTATAAATGGAAGGTAGCTAGACTTTCCTCTGTTCTGATGATATTCACATGTTAAAAATATTTCTTAGCTTAAAAAGTTAAGCTGTAAAATTTGAGAAAGTATTCCTCCTAGAGAAAAGCATTCTGCTGCTTTCTTTTCAGCGCCCTTCTCATTTAATTATTTCTTGAGCACCTACCATGTGCCAAGCACTGTGTTAAATGCTGGAGATACAATGATGACAGAAGCACAGAGTCTGCTCTTGCAGAGATTTTAAATAGTAGGGAAATGTATAGGTTAGGAATAGAGATTATAGCAGGGCAGCCAGATTTACATCAGGAGTTAGGGAGATTTCTGAGGAAGTAAGATGTCAATATGGTCATAAAGGATGAAAAGGGAGTCAGCAAGGTCGGGAGTCAGAGGAAAAGTGTTAACAGGCAGAGTGGCCGGTTTATGTGGAGGTCTTGCGGCAGGGAAAGCTGCACTTGTACAAAGCTGAATGAATGTGGCACTTGATGAGACTGACCCAGACAAGGCTGTGCAGTGTGGCATGGACCAGTTCATAAATAATAACACAGGCCCATTAAGGAAGTTAGATTTTATCTAATGGGAAGTCATCAAAGGTTTTAAGTAGGTGGCATGATAAAAGATTTTCATTTTGTTAAGATCACTCTGTCTTCTGTGTAGAGAGTGGGTTAGAGGAGAGCAAGAGAAGTAGTGGGAGTCCAGGCGGGAGGCCACTGCAGCAGTCCAGGCAGAGAGTGGTGGTGTGGATATGGTTAAAGTGCACCAGACATCGGGGCCTGCTGTAAATTAGTACATATCACCAAATAATAAGTATTCATATTGTAAGACTTCCTTATTTTTTCCACAAAATCTGCTATGACCTGGTGTGGTCCACGCCATGGCATGATCCTAAAGGAGTCAGCATGGGCTGCCCTCTCCGAGCTGGCAGGGCCACTGGAGGGAGAGCTGTTGGCAAGGCCACAGCTACGAGCACTTGCTGCAACCAGAAGGACTGCCTGCCTCGGCTTTGTGGCTATTGCCTTCTCTTTCAATATTTTGGTTAGCGTGGCAGTTCTCTGAATTCCCAAAAGATTATAAAAATAACACAAATAATTATGCAGTCATTGAACTAAACATTCCCACAGA
>NW_007732858.1:133199-148035 GCF_000696425.1 Galeopterus variegatus | reverse complement strand
CCCCCTGCAGAGAAAAATCTAAATAAAAGGCATTGTCTCATGCTCTACTGTGCTCCAGCTGCAACAAGCTGACAGCCAGCAGAGAGAGAACATGCATACTGATGCATTGAGGTCTCTGTCTGTGTTTGTTATTTTCGCCGACCCTCCATCTCCCTTTTTGGGTACCCACAACTCGACTGGAGCTGATCTCCAGCAATGACTCGCCGACCCTCCCTCTCCCTTTTTGGGTACCCACAACTCGACTGGAGCTGGTCTCCAGCAATGACCTTTATATAAGCACAATCCAGAAAGATAACATAAACACCACACATACAGGACACACACACACACACACACACAGAGGTTACACATATACACATACCTGTATGGATTTGTAGTGGACAAATATGCACACACTTGCACACACACACACGCATGCACATGCATGTATCTCTGAACAGAGTCCTTGGTAGTAAATTGTTTGAAGTTTAATCACCCTCACAGTCTTGAAGGCTTTGAAATCCAAATCTTTCTTTCACACGTTAAGCTATTTCATTGTGTTTAATGCAATGCAAAAATTTTAAACCATGTAAAAAACTCACCTATAAATACAAGCTACCAAATACACATTCTTTTGCAGTAGTATGAATTTAAATTATGCTACATAAAACTTATGTAAATAAAACTTCTATAACCTCCATGTAACCTGCTCCTACCCATCCTTCCTTAATATCTGAACATAGGCTCTCCTCTTGAGTTGCCCACCCTGCTGTCTCTCTTTCATCCTGGGCAGAATTGTATCCTTTACCAAGTAAAGTAATGCATAGCTTCCTACTTGCCAAAGGTGACTTTGGATACCTTTCCTTTTCAGGACTCCTCATGCAGTCAGTGACTGCTTGGAGAAGTATCCTTTACTACTCCTGCTGCTTCTTTTCTGTTGATATTTCTCATTCTCAGATCCATTCCTTCTCTGTTCCCATACCTAGATCCCTGGTTTAGTAACTGATCAACTTAATGCCTGGACCCTAACACAGTAACCCTTTTGCTATTTTCTTTTTGATGTATAATTTTCCTACCAGTCTGTCATCTCTCTCTTTAGATACCACCATCATTATTATCACCTTGAGCCTCAGAGCCCTGCATATCTCCAAGTTTGTTATTGTTTTTTTTTTGTATGAGTAATTTTAAAACAGATCATGGACTTTTAGTCTTTTACTACAATGCTCTCCTTTTTTTCTAACTCTCCTAGCCTTTCATTATACTTGGGCTTATACATTTCACTCTAAGTAAATGCAGTTGCTGTAAGCCTTATGAGGCTTATAGAATCCTACAAATTTGGAGTTTGATAAAAGACCTTAAAAGTCATCATGTTTTGGGGCCGGCCTCGTGGCGCACTCGGGAGAGTGCGGCGCTGGGAGCGCAGCGTCCGCAGCAACGCTCCCGCCGCGGGTTCGGATCCTATATAGGAATGGCCAGTGCGCTCACTGGCAACACCAAGCCAAGGGTTGTGATTCCCTTACCGGTCACGAAAAAGACAAAAAAAAAAAAGTCATCGTGTTTTACATCCATTGTTTTATTTAATCCACAAAACAACCTTCTTTATCCAGTCAACCACCAAATATTTATTGAGCATGAGCCATGTTCGTGCCTTCATGGAACTTATATTTTACTGGAAGAAATAGTCAATAAGCGTATAAACAAATATATTTAATACAGTGTAATATATCTACAGTGTAATATAGTGTAGTGTAAATATCTACCTGTGAGGTAGGCTCTATTGTACTTTCTAATTCACATCTTACATATGAGGAAACAAGGCTTAGAAAGAAGTGTGCTTGGGCCGGCCCGGTGGCACACTGCTACAGTGCACCGCTTGGGAAGCGTGGCGGCGCTCCCGCCGAGGGTTCGGATCCCACATACAGACCGGTTCTCGCTCACTGGCTGAGCGAGGCGCGGGAGCAACACCGAGGGCTGCGATCCCGTTGCCGGTCCCGGTCTGGTACGGGGGCGACACTGAGGGTTGCGATCCGTTGCCGGACACGGAAAAAGACAAAAAAAAAAAGAAAGAAGTGTGCTTAAGGCTACACCATCTCTATGGCTTCATGGCATGAGTGCTGAAATACTTCCCACTTATTCAAGTACATAGACTAGTGAAGACCTAGCATTTATTCAGCATATTGCCTTACCTCTTAATTATGATTGTCAGCTGTGTATACATGAAAACTGTCAGAGATGCAGACATCAGGAAGAATCTGCTTAAACTGAGGACATTGTCTGACAATATCATTCTTCAATATATCCAGGATATGAATTTTTTTCTATTTGCTTCTTTTTTGCCTCAAACATGACCTACCCACTGGACAATCTAAAATGCTATTAAAATATTTAAATGTCTTGCAGGATAAGTCATTAAAATCTTTTATCATAATTTAGTCATATATAATTAATTTTTATAGAGGTTATTTATGGAAATTGATATATGTTTTCATAAAAACAAAGATTCAATTACAATGAAGTGTTCCATTATTTCTCACCTACCAAGATGTCATTTTGGTTCTTATGGTCAACTTCTGATGCCTTTCTCCTTCAGTCCATTAAATCAAGATGCTCCAAGTTTTCTCCTGGCTTCACTACCTGTGTGGAGTCCATTAAATCAAGATGCTCCAAGTTTTCTCCTGGCTTCACTACCTCCTGAAGCAGGTACAGTAATGGTGCAGGAACACCAATCCTACCTGTTCGATCTGAGGAAACATTTCTCAGGAAATTCTTTTGTAGGACTGAATTTCAAATAATGCATATACTGCAAATCATTTTAATAGCAAATCACTGGAATTTTATTCACCTTTCTGATCTTTTTACTTTTATTTGCCTGATTTCTACTTTGTTACTATATACACTTTTCAGAACTATTTAATAAAATTCACTAATGATAAGTATCCAGAAATAATGTTCTTACTAAAACATGGTATGCTTTAAATATCTGTTGATGATTTTGGAATACAAAGAAGTGAAACAGTATTCGAAAATATTTTGTCAAAACATTTTGTACTACTTAAATCCATCTAGTACTTTGAGTTTTTCCGAAGACTCAGACGTTGCCAAATGATATCCATTCTACCAAGTTTTGTCACTAGCTTCAACACTGTTATTTAGGACTTTGGAACCAGAAGTACTGTTGCACTTCTTGAAAGAGGGAGAAACATCACTTTCTCTTAATCACTCCTTTTCCTTTCTATAAATTAACACTGATAGAGTTTGGATGTATTGTTGCCGCCAAAACGCATGTGGAAATCTGATCCCCAATGTGGCAGTGCTAGAAGCTGTTTGAGTCATGAGGGCAGATCCCTCATGAATGGATTAATGCTCTCTCTGGGGGCTGGGGGTCCTGAGTGAGATCTTGCTCTATTAGTTCCTGCAAGAGCTGGTTGTTTATAGGACCCTGGCACCTCCTCTCTCTCTCTCTTGCTTCCTCTTCCCATGTGATCTGCTTGTACCTGCTACTTCCTGCCATGAATAGAAGCAGCCCGAGGCCTGTGCCAGATGCAGCTGTCCCAGAATCGTAAGCCAGATAAACCTCTGTTCTTTATAAATTACCCAGTCTCAGGTAATTCTGTTATAGCAACACAATATGGACTAATACAAACACTGTAGTAAATAAAGCTCTTCTTTCATAGTCTGATAATCAAAAAGTTGCAGCAAAATAGTTTCTTGATCCTTGTTAACACGGCATTTGAAGTTTTAATTTATATACTTAAAGGTCCTCGAAAATTTCCCCTTGCTCAAACTGAATCTCTTCTGATGAAAATGTGTTTGGTGGCAAGCAATGAGTTTCATGTGATGATGCAACGGAGGATGAGCCAGGCCATGGAAACAGAACTTGCACAGAGGCTGCAGAGGCTCACTGTCCTAGCAGTCAACAGGATTGTTTATCATGGTAGGACTATAGAATGAATGTGTTCTTCCTCAAATAGCAAATTAAAACAAATAATTTAAAAGGAAACTGATTAGGTTTCAAATTTTTAAACAGCAATTTTTTTTTTTTGTTAACATCCGCATTATGAAAGGAATTTCTAATTTGGAACTGATAGTCTTGAATAAAAATCTGCATTTTAATGTGTTAAATGCTGGCCTACATTGACCACTGAGTTTATAACAGTTTGGCACCTCCAATATTTTTAAAAAACTTCTTTTGAGGCAATTGTAGATTCACATGCAGTTGTTAAGAAATAATACAGAGAGATTTCTTTACCCAGTTTCCCCCAATGAACCTTGCAAAACTATAGTCAAATCACTGCTAGGATATTGACACTGATATAATCAAGAAACATAACACTTCATTACCACAAGATCCCTTATATTGCCCTTTTATAGCCATGCCCACTTGCCTTCCACCAAAAGCCCTGGCAACCTCTAATCTGTCCTCCATTTCTATATTTTTGTCATTTCAAGAATGTTGTATAAATGGAACCATACAGTGTGTAGTCTTTCAGGATTGGCTTTTTCTACTCAGCATCATTATCTGGAAAGTGGTGGTTGTATGCATTTATCAAAAGTTCAATCCCCCCCCTTTTTTTTTGCTGAATAGTATTCCATAGCATGGATGCACAGTTTGTTTAATCATTTGCCTATTGAAAGTCAATCTGTGTTGTTTCCAGGTTTTGCCTATTACAAATAAAGATGCTATGAACATTCATGTACAGGTTTTTGTGTGAAGATGTCTTTATTTTGGGGAGTTAAATGTCCAGAAGTGCAAATACTTGGTCACATGGTAGTTGCATGTTTAGTTTTTTAAGAAACTGCCAGACTTTTCCAGAGTGGCTGTACAATTTTACCTTTGCACCAGCAGTATGAGTGATCTGAGTTTCTTTGCATCCTCACCAGTATTTGCACTTGTCACTATTGTTTATTTTAGCCATTCTGATAGGTGCGTAGTGATATCTTATTGTGGTTTTAATTTGCATTTCTATAGTGACTAATGATTATATATTTATTTATGTATATGTAGTAATACCTGGAGTAATCACTAAAAAAGCTTTGCAAAGAAATACACTGAAAAAACACTGTAGATAATATTCTCACCACACACACACAAAACCTATGTGAGGTAGATATATTAATTAGCTTGATTGTGATGATAGTTTCACAGTGTATACATGTATCAAAACATCGAGTTATATACCTTAAATATATATGATCTTATTTGTCAACTATACCCCAATAAAGCTAAAAAAATTTTTTTAGGAAGCACCACAGATTAGTCAAAATGGAATTCTAAAAAATGTTTGGGTAACCGTAAGGCAAGGAAAAGAAAACAGTCATTGTTAATCACTAGAAAAACATGATAAACCCAAGGTATTTTTGTGAGGGTTTTTTGACTTTTGTGATTTATGTTTGGGGCAACAGGCTTCTGGACTAAAACTCTGAAACCGAACCACATTTATCACATACTCAGCATTTGATTGGATAGCACATCCAATGAAACAGCTCTGCAGATCTATCTAATGTAAAATATGATGTGTTTTAATGTTTGATTTGTACAAGAAGCTCGTGGTTTTAATAATTCTGAAGTTTAACTCATCTTCATTTCATTAGTAAATTGAATCTTTAATTTATAATTGCATGACTTACATACTTTTAAATTTCTACATTGTTTTAGATGAATTCACTTTCTCTACTATTTTGTATCTACTACATCTGGTACACCTATTCTACATTTATATTGGATAACTGAATTACATTGAATATTTTTACTAGCATAATTACAATTTGTAATGGCTAGTTATTAGTGATGTGACTAATTTTTTTTATTTAGTCAGTTAAAATAGAAAAAAATTGATGATCATTTGAAATGATCAAAACCAAAATATTGAAAAGGATTTCAGAGTCTGTAAATTCTGTCACTTCAAGAGTGATAAATGAAGAGTTTGAACAGTACATTAAATTGTTTTGGGGAGCTATTTACCAGTTTTATAAAATTAAGAGTATACTTGGTGACCATATTATTCTATTTTTAGGTATTTACCAAAGAAATTTAAACATATGTCCATAAAAAGATTTGTACAAGAATATCCACGGTTTTTTTCATAATAGCCCAAAACTGGAAATAACCCAAATGTCTAACAAGAGAATGTATAAACAAATTGTGGTATATTTATAATAGACTTACAGAGCAATAAAAGGAATAGACTGTTGACATACCTCCATTATTGATGAATCTCAAAAACATTGAAATGGTAAAAGGGGCATAGTTTTCTTCTAGGGAGAATTTGAAGTGGTGTTTTTCCTTTCCTTTATAGTCAGCAAAGTTGCCATCCATCAAAATCAAACCCTGGTGTGAACAGTTCTCCCCATATCAGCTTCCCTTCACTACTTGTCTGTTGGTGGCATCATTATTAATTGCATCTTGCAATATTGAACTACTGTTGACTTTTCTTCTCAAGTCCATTTCATCTTCACGGCCAGTCATTTTTTCACCTGAGTCTTTCTGATTTCGCGGTAGTCTACCTGCCCTATTCTAGTTTGGACTTTAACCGCTTATGATTGGATCACTACAGTAACCTGTCCACCTCAAGACCAAACCACTGTACCTGACTTTTTAAAAGTTTATAGTGGAAATTTTCAAACACACTTAAAACTTGGGAGAATCAAAAAAGGATCCCACATGACCATTACCTACCTTAAATTTGTTTTTGTAGTATCTTGAAGCAAATCTCAGGTATCAAATTATTTCACCTATAAATGTATCTCTAACTAATAAGCATTCTGTTTAACATTATAACACTCAATAATATTAATAATTCTTTATTATCATCTAATACCCCATCAGTATTTAAATTTTCCCAATTTTCTTATGATTTTTATTATTTATTGAAACATAATTCTCTTATTTTCAGTGGAACTCATCTTAATGCTTTTATTTACTCAATGCCATGCCACACATCGACCTTTATGAGCATGATTACTTTTCCATGAATAAGGAAGTATAGTGTTATTTTGTTAATTTCATTCCCCATGTTTATTATTTTTATTATTTTTGGTGCTGTTGTGAATGCATAATATGTTTCTCCATTGATTTAGTTCCTTCATTTCTCTCAGCAATCTTTTGTAGTTTTCAGTGTACATGTCTTGTGTTTCTTTTATTAAATGTATTCCTGTGTATTTTATTCTTTATGACACTTTTTAAAATAAAATTGCTTCTATAATTAAAAGAAACAATTTTTTGCACATATCTGTGGGGTTCAGTGTTGAATATCAATACCTGTGTGCAAGATGTGATGCTCAAGTCAGGATAATTAGTATATTCAACATTACACAATGTAATCATTTTTGTGGCTCTTTACCAATTTCTCAGTAATCCCCCTCCATCTTCCTCTTTCCCACCTCTGCTGGCCTCAGATCTGTTCTCTCTTTTTGAAAGTTCAACAAATTATTGTGATTGTTGTGTCTTTCTTTCTTTCCTATTTATTTGTTTTTTGTATTTTTAGGGTTTTTTTTTTTTTAGCTCCCACTTATGAGTGAGGACACGCGGTGTTTCTCTTTCGGTGCCTGGCTTATTTCACTTAACATAATTTTCTCTAAGTTCATCCATGTTACTGCAAATGGCAGAATTTCATTCTTTTTTATGTCTAACTAGTATTCCATTATGTAAATATGCCACATTTTCCTTATCCATTTGTCTGTCTATGTACAGTAAGCTTGGTTCCAACTCTTGGCTATTGTCTTTCCAAGAGAAGTTGGGGAAGGTTTTTAAAGGGAAGGAGTCCCTCAATGTCAGCATCTTGTCTTGATGATTTCTGATATCTTCACGTGGTCATGGGGGTTGGGTGTCAGTTCCAGGAGCACCCTGTATGCAACTCCCAAAGGGGTCTCAAGGTTAACCTGTAATTTAGTTTTTACAATTACAGGGAAAGAAATAATGGGTAGATGATAAGTTTTAAATAAAGAACAAGACTTGGGGAAGGGGTTTTGCAACTCAGTGAATATCTGTTCCCTTCTTATCTCAGTTTATTTTATCAGGGTGGTTATGCCCATTTGGTCTCTTTCTGTTAATTACCAGGGCTGTGGGATGATCACATGCCTTGGGGTCTCATGATTCTGGAGTAGAAAAGTAACAAAATGTCCTCTGCAGGGAAATAGGAGTCAGTGTGCTTCACAGGCGTGGAGCTATCCTGTCTAGGTCTTTCTACTCATTAGTTCCCTATGTGGTGTTACAATGTTGATTTTAAAAAGGTGTCAGAAAATTGTGGCCAGTGCACTAAATCTGGCCTCTTTTTGTAGCTAAAGTTCAATTGGAGAACAGTCACGCCCAATCATTTACATATTGTCTATGACTGCTTTTGTGGTATAGCTGCAGAGTTAAGGAGTTCCTATAGAGATTGTCTATTACCATCTTGACTTCTCCAGTCACCTCCTAACTGGTCTCCCATTTTTCAGTCTTGCTTCCCTCTAACTAGTGGCTTTCAAACTTTTGTAGACTGTGATCCACAATAAAAAAAAAATACATCCATGATAACCCTAGAACATATACATATGTGTTAATGTGTATGTACATCTGAAACAAAAAATTCACAAAATAATACATACTTTTACTCTGTAGGATGCATTTTGATATTTTTAAAATTCTATTCCTTTGTCACTTTTTCATGCTGATATCATAAACTAAATTCATTTCATTGCCCACTCATGGTTTGAAACACACTGTTTCAATCCTTTTCAATATAGCATCCAGTTTGATAGTTTTACATCATTTCCCTACTTAAACTCTTTCATTGGCTTCCAGTTGCACTCTTAGGATTCAACCTAGAAGTAATAGCGTGGCTTACAAGGACCTTCCTGCATGTTCCTGCCTCTCCTCCCCTTCACTCTTTCTCACTTCTCAGCACCTTCACACGGGTTCTTTCCTCTCCATGGAAGAGTCTTCCTTCCCCCAATCTTCACCTAGCCAACTCCTATTATCCTTCAGGTGTCTGTATAAAGGTCACTACCTTAAGAAAATTAGATATCCCCTTATAATTCTCTTCCTCCTCTTTACTTTTTATTCATTGTTTTATTATCATTTTATAGTTATGTGTTTCTTTGCATAACTTTTCGTTGAATATCAATGGCTCCCACTAGAGTGTAGGTTCTGTGGTTGCTGAGCCCAGCTCTGTTTTGTTTACTGTGATATCCACAGCATCTAGTACAGTCCTACACAGTCAGCAGATATTTTTGGCACCTACTTGTGTCAAATGCTATGATTGGCCTTAGAGATAACAAGCTTTTTTTCGGCATGTAGTGTGTCTGAATGTGATATCCACAGCATCTAGTACAGTCCTACACAGTCAGCAGATATTTTTGGCACCTACTTTGTGTCAAATGCTATGATTGGCCTTAGAGATAACAAGCTTTTTTTCGGCATGTAGTGTGTCTGAAAACAGGATAGCTAAAAGACAAAACAGGTTAATAAATATATTATGAAGAGTATTAGAGTCCTGGAATTTCTATAAACAATGGTTTCTTTAGATTAAATCTCTTATCTGGAGGGAGATTTTACTCATTTACTCATGATAGACACTCAAGGAGCTGCAGTGGTTGCGTTGAATGGCTATGAATAAATTTCCCACTGATATATACAAGGACGTAAGCCAAATGATGCTGCCTTTTATTTTTAACGTATTTCTATGTCATTATGCAGTTCTCAGGCTCAGAATTTTAAGTTTGAAAGAATCTAACAAGGTGTTGAGACCCGTCTCCCACTTAATGCTGAAATACTCGATTATAACATCTCTGACAGATGTTCATTGGACTATGAACCCTTCCAATGTTGGAAAAGTAACCATTACACAAAACAGCCTATTCCATTTGGGACAGTTGGGATTGTTAGAAAAATTTTTCATTATGTTGAGCCATTTTTCTGCCCGTTTGTCTGCCCTTTGGAATCTTGGAGATAAATTTGCTATCTTCCACAGAACAATCTTCCAGCTATTTGTAGAGAGCTAACTGGCCCAATAAGTTCTTTTTTCATAGTTGAAACAATTCTAGTGTGCCTACTTATTCTTCATATAACATGATTTCCACACGCTTTCTTTTCCTATGACTCTTGATTTACTCCAGTTTTTCTGTATATTCTTTAAAACTTGGCATCCAGACTGGGAGTGAAATTCCTGCTGTGTCCAGACCAGTGTGGAGCACAGGGGGACTATTTCTTTCCTTTCTCTGAATACTACTTCTGCTAGTCTAGCCTTGGTTCATCACAGTTTTCAGCAGCCAAGTCACACTGTTGGCTCATCTAGTGTTGACTTTCAACTAAAACCCCTAGATCTTCTTCACCTGAGCTCTTGTTAAGCCTGGTGTTCTCCAATCCTGAATTTAGGCATGCCATAGTTTTCTCTCTTGTATTGATGTAATCAATTTTTACATTTATTCCCATTCAGTCTCATCTTATTAACTTCAGACCAGTCTTCAGTCTTTTGTGGGGTCTATAGGATTGGCAAAAGAAAAAACTCAAACTCCAGTGAATACCACAAAACAGTTATTTGGTTTAAGTTCATGAAGTGAAAAGCTGTGCTGGTTTTAAGTTTTGTCTCAAGTTGCCTTCCTCCTCCATCCCATGCCCCTCTCCCCTTTCAGTGTTTTGGTCTCAGGCCCAGTGGAGGATGTCTGCAACTAGACTCTGTTTAGGGAGGGCTCAGCTCTCTTCCTCCACATACCACCATTCAGTAATAGCTCAGGTGTGTCTTGGCTAAGCCAAGGGAACATCTTCTAGCTTTGCTGAGAAAACCTTTGCTGCCTGGCAAGTTGCCACCTACTTGTGCTGTAGCATTGTCTGGCAGGATTGGCCCACTGTCTTCCAAAGAAAACAGAAAGCAATGTCCCCTCCTCCCTAATCTCTTTTGTCCCCATAATCCAGCTCTGGAAAATATTTGAAGGCCACAGAAGTGCGTGTGCCCTTCGATATTTATATTGGCTGGCTCCTTTTCCTTTACCCTTAAAAAAAAAAAAAGATCAGGTTAGTAGAAAATATGGAGAATTAATCGCATGACAGCAGCAGAGGGATTCATTAGAGAAACTGAGATGAATTCTCAGATTTCAAGCTCTCAGGCAGGAGTCACAAAGGAGTACTTGTCTTCTAGTTGTGTTTAATCATTTCTTTTGTGGCACCTTCCTTGTCCACAATACGAATCTCAGTGTCTGGCACGGGGGAGCCTGAGAACACAGGCAGTCCAAATACTGGCTTTGATTTGGGGATTACTACAGCAATATTAACCACTTCCTTCTAACCTCCCTTTGATAAAGTGGAGAAGGCAATGGATAGTGCTATGTCATTGCTTTTACTTAAAGTGTTAGCCGTTAAAAATTTGTTTTAAAATTGGAAAAAATGTGCATGAAGTTTTACTGTGGAAAATTCTCAAATGGACCAAAAAATGCTGAGGAATAAAATTTTGCAAGAGTGTTCTCTTCCAGCTTAATATCTTCAGAGACCCTTCCTTTCATGAACCTCAAAGGCAGCTTCAGTGATGTCTTGCCCATGACTCAGTTAATTTATGTGCAAAATTTTACTTGAAGGAACTTGGTAAAATAAAATAATGATTTTTCTTTATAAATGTATAAAGGCAGCAGCTGGACTCCCAGCAGTTACTGGTAGTATTAAGATTTCACTCTCAGAGTTCAAAGTAGTTCTGATTGCTTTATGTAAGTAGTGGAGTTTCACCGCTATTCTAATTCCTTGTGAAACTTTTTAAAAGCCCAATCATATTAGGAAGTTCTATATTGAAGCTATTTAAGAGAATAATCTTTTCTCGAGCACTTTCATATACTTTAAAAGTTCATATTCATATATAATCAATTGATCTTATGAGTCATTTGTATGTATTTATTAAAGCACATTCTATAAAGCCCTTCTCAGTTATACTTTTTAGCATAGTTCTAGGTAAATATATCTACCTGAAAGCAATGAAAAGGATAGTTCTTGAATCTTTGTGATGTTTCTGGAAAGAGAATTTATTAACCTGAAGTACTCATGCATATAATTAATTTTAAAATCATTTAGTTTTAAAGTTAAGTAACTCAGTCAACTTGTGCTTTTATCAGACATTTAGGGTCTAACAGGTACACATCTAGTATCACAAAAAGTTTCACAGGGAATACTCTTCTCATGGCTCACCTTAGGGTATAGGCTGTAGAACTCACTCAGAGACTCAGAACGGAACGTTGGCAAGCAAGTCACAGTTTCATGCCATGTTTCTCCTACCTGCCAAGTGGATGGTACTTGTCACCTGCTTGTAAATTGAGAAAAAATATATCAATCTTTTTTGTTTCAGTGATAAGCAGGAAGGAGTGATTACTATGGCCTATAGAGGTTATAGGGAAGGCTCTATGGGAAAGGGAAGACTTGAGCAAGGCCTGAAAGTATACATAGGATGTTAGTCATTCAAAGACTATTTTTTGAGGACTTCTGATACAAACACATTTAAGATATGTTTCCTGCTTCTGATTTGGATTGGCATAGGGGAGTCATAAAGTCAACATGAGAAAGGGAGCAGGCAGGGCAAAAGCTCATAGTGTGTTTTGTATATGTTAAGTAGTGGAAGATGTGATTCAATTTAATTTTTTAAAAAACAGTCATTTGTCCTAAGGAAATCATTAATAGATTAGCACAAATATGTACGTATAAATATTTTCACTTGTGCTATTTATAGGAATGAAAAACTGGAAAAACCCTAGATAACTGATTAAGTCAGATTATAAGTATACAACATAATGTTCTATAGCTATTAAAAATCGTGTTGTATAAAAATATTCAAATGGGGGAATACTCATGATATAAGGAAGAATGAAAAAAGTAGGTTATAAAACAATGTACAGTATGATACCCATTTTATAAAATATATTTATGACAAGGAAAAAAACAGAGAGGATACACAAGTTGTTAGCAGTTGTTCTATATATTCTGAGACCATGAGTTATTTTCATTTTCTTCTTTGGGCTCTTTGGTGTTTCAACTTTTTTCTACAATTAGAATTTGACTTTTTTTTAAGTTCTAAAAATTTAGGCATTTATTGATTGATTAACTTAGGTTAGGTAATATAGAGTTCATTATGAAAATTTGAGTAGATAAGTGACAATGAAAATAATATTGTTGAGAGACAAATGTGGTAAATATGTGTAAGGTATTTTAGAGGAGAGAAAGTTTAGGAGTGACGAATCTGCAGATTGTAGCAATAATTTATTGTAAAATGATAGATGTTTGAGATCAGATGGTGGTAATAGAAATACAAAAGAAGGGGTAGATGTGACGCATTATGAAGGATGCATAGACAATATATGGTAAAATAGCTCTGAGAGGAAAGAGAAGAGTCTCAAGGACAAGTGTAATATTCCAACCTACTTGGAAGAATAAAGCCAATAAAAAATAGCTTGCTTTTGGGGCTATGAGAAAAGGTTTCAATCTAGGCTTTTTTTGTTTGGTTGTTTTTTGTTTTTTATTTTTTATTTGGAAGTACAGAAAAGTTGCAAGAATAAAAACAGTACACAGAACACTTGAATACCTTTACCCATATTCATCTATTGCTAATATTTTACCACATTTGCTTTATCATTTATTCTGTCTACTTACTTAGCTATCATCTACCTACATGTAAATATACAATACACATAATATTTGTCTAACCCATTTGAGGGTAAATTACATTTATCTTGATTTTTTACACCCAAACACTTCAGTGTGTATTTCCAAGAAAAGAGATATTTCTTTTACATGAATAGTAGGCTTATCAAACTCAGTAAATTTGATTAAATACTTTTGTTTAATCTGCCATTTTTATTCCAGTTTGTATTTCAGGAGTGCAGTAGTGTCCTTTATAGCATTTTTTTCTCCAGCACAGGATCAGTCTAGGATTAGGTATTTCAATTAATTATCATATTTAATTGTCATGTTCCTTTAGTCTCCTTTAATCTGGAACATATCCAGAGCTTCACTTTATCTTTTATGACTTAGAGGAATTCAGGCTTCTCCCTCACTTTAAAAAAATTTGTCTGATGTTTCCTTATGATTAGGTTCAGGTTATACCCTGTCAGCCAGGTAATGTTTTGTCCTCAGGTTATTACATCTGGAGGCACATAATGTCTATCTGCCCTTCGTTGGTGACGTAAATTTTGATTACCAGGTCAAGGTATTGTCTAAGTTTTCCTCTGTATAGTTACTCTTCTTACTTTGCAAGAACAAAATAGTAGCAAGCAAATATCTTGTTCCTCATCACAACCCCAGATTTAGTATCTATTGATGAATCTTATATCATCTAAGCTTTATAAAATGGCTGCAAAATTATGATTTTCCAACTCCAACATTCCCTCCACATTTGTCAGTCAGCACTAGACATTTTTTTATAGGAGAGCAAGAAAGCCAGAAAACTCTCTCTTTTCCCCTTCTGTCCATTCATCCATCCATCTCTTACTAGTTTGGACTCATGGATTCCTATTCTTTTCAATGGTTATTACAGTAATGAATTCTTTTGTTGCTTAAATTGTCTCAGATTTAGCCAGTATGTTCTTGTATATGTTCCTGCCATATTTTTAGCCCTTCCTTACTTTTTGGCATAAATTATCCTAGGCACATCTTGTACTTATCCTGCCTCAACCCTCAAGTCACCCATTTTCCCAAGAAATCCAGGTTCATTTTTAGTGGAAATGGTATTAGTGACCAAGTTCTGGGCCTAGATGTGCTCATTGCTATTGAGGTGTCTTTCCTCCTGGGCCCTGAAAGAATGGAACTGGGAAATTATATATGTACAAGGGTACTTTAAAAAGCTCATAAAAAGATTCATATTAGCTTTTAATTCTATTTTTCCATGGACTTTTTTTTTTCCTTTTTGTCTTTTTT
>NW_007732858.1:125618-132971 GCF_000696425.1 Galeopterus variegatus | reverse complement strand
CATTGCTATTGAGGTGTCTTTCCTCCTGGGCCCTGAAAGAATGGAACTGGGAAATTATATATGTACAAGGGTACTTTAAAAAGCTCATAAAAAGATTCATATTAGCTTTTAATTCTATTTTTCCATGGACTTTTTTTTTTCCTTTTTGTCTTTTTTACTGACTGGTAACTGGATTGCAACCCACGGTTTCGCCGCTTGTTTGTCGATGTAGGATCGTTGTTGAAAGATTTATTTGCCTTTTGCTGCTCTTAGAAATGCAATCAATACTCTGGTATCACAGCGCACGGCTCACAGGATCACGCTGTCTCCTGGCGCGGCCGCTCAGACCCGACGCCATCTTCCTTGCTCCTCCTCCATGGACTTTTTAAAGTATCCTCATGTATAACACACACACACATACACATATGTATTTTAGAAATCATGAATTCACACTGATACCTCCAATTCAGTCCATTTCCACAGGGTTTTTACTTACTTGATTCAGTTTTGTATGGCTTCTGAGTTTAAAATAATAAAACAAAATGGTAAAAGTGTTCAGCATGCATGAGGGGGGGATGGAAAATTGAAACTCACGTGAGAGGTTAAGTTTAGTAATTGAGATTAAGAAGTTATCCACCAGAGTTAGGGGTAAAGACAGCTAGAATTTGCCAAATCCAAAGGTAGGACTATAAGATATCAAAAGAGAAAAGAGCAGAGGATGATCACTGACTTTTGAGACACCCTTAAGTTGTGGTAGGAGATGAAGGAGATAAATAAGAATTGCCAAGGGAAACAGGTATAGAAAATGAAGTCAAATCAATAGAAGAGCCAGTACTTTGTAGAGTCATGGTGGTCAGGACTGAAAAGAATTTTAGCAGTCAAATACTACAGAGTGGCCAGAGAAAACTGAAGACAGAGACTGGGCCTTTGGGTTTAAATCTGGATTTGGGAACTCAGTTGAGATTTTTTGAGAGTATAACTTTAAAGTAACAATCCAGCTCACATTAATTAATATTTGTTTAATGTTTTGAGAACATTTACATTTAGTTTTTCTTAACCTTTTAGATGAATTCACCAAACATTATTTTATTCCTAATTGCATGCTAAGCAAGTTATGGTCTGTGTATAAAGTGCCCAAATCTAAGCAGCATGGTAGACAGGCTATTTTTAGGGAACTCGTGTTTCTTTAAAAGCTCAGTTAGCATTTGGAGTTGATATATAGTATATTTAAAAGAAAAACAATATATTTCCTCATTCCCCAAGAGTTTTCTTAAAATAGCATGTAATCTTACTTACAGTGGGAAAACCTCAAATTTTATACATTTAGTTGGATCTAACCCAGATTACCTGACCAGGACAGGCCCCAAGAAAAACAAGGTGTGGTAAAGGTTATAATAATGGTAATTAAGAAATTTGTCTTGTGCTTGTTGGACCTCACTAAGAGCAGTGACTCAGCCTGTGGCTGCTGGCATCATTTCTACTGCTAAGACATGCTGTCTTTTTGGAGAGAAGTCCAAACCAAATCTTTGCACACTTTGAAAGCCAAAATATCCTTCTCGTTTCTTTCAGCCACAGAAAGAGCTGAGCTTTTTGCTAATAGGATCCATGTCTGTGTGATCTGTTGATGCATCAACCTGTTTTCTAAGCAGCATATAAGCAACAAAGGGTTTAATTTTAAAAGCTGCTTTTCTTCACAAAGTCACGGAGCATTACAAGCATTAGAAGCTACAAAGGATATTTGAAGTCATCTGCTTTAAAGCCTCCTGCTTTTCAGAGGAAAACACCAAGGCTCAGAGAGGTGAAATAATGTGTCCATGGCCCCATAGCTGGAAGATGGTAGTGCTTGAACTCAGTCCAACTGACCATCCACCCAGATATGAAGCTGTACCACACATTATAGCATCTCTCTTCAACAGCAAAACCTCCTTGAAGTTATATATAATACTCCAGATGTTGGGTATCAAATCTGTGTGATGTCAAGCTGTACTATCATAGAGCTGTACTGTGCTCAGCAGCAGTTTTGTAGGCAGCACCCACAAGCAAACTCTATGGGCAGTATGATAGTAAAATCTTTACTGAATTGAAGGGAATATATGCAGATCTTTGATAGGCTTGTCTTAAGATGAAGTCCTGTTTTGATGAGTGGTTTAAGATGTTCTCTAGGTTGCAGAACTTTGCAGAAGTCATTTCCTCTCTCATGATGGATGTCCCAGTTTGAGGATCCTTATGGACCAGGAGGATTTTGTCATCCTTCACATCATAGGACTTGAAGACATTAGATTCAACATAGTACATTTTTTCTCTTTTCTTCCAATAGAGAACAATTCTACTCTAGTACTCTAGTATGTAATACTTTAGGACTTGTAGAAGCCTGTTTCCATTTCATCTGATTTCAGTCAGGAGTTATAGAACTCTGTGTGAGTCTGGCACCATACTAGGTACTGTGAGGCTAACAAGGAAGTTTGTCCTTCCTAAGTTCAGGGTCGTGGCAGAGCAGCAGTCATTGCTGGGTCCCTGCTATGGCCTCCGTTGGGTAATGGGTCTAACTCCCAGGGCCTTATATTTTCACAACTTCACTGATAACTCTCGTAGGGGGAGTGGTTCCTCCCACTAAGATTCCCTTTGAGAAGACGAGATTTTCTAAGAACTGAAAATTTTTCTTTGTTTCTTTGTTCCCTTAATTTTTCTTCAACTTTTGAAAGAGCTGAAGTGAAGACAAGGACAAAGGAGATTATTTATGTCTGAAAAATTGAAAGTCTTTTAAAATCTACTTTGGGGAAGATGATTTTAAAATATTTCATACCCTTAGTGATCTCCTTGCTGTTTGGATGTACCTGCCTTAAGTACTGTCATGTTAAAAGATGCTGTGCTTAGGCATCAAAGAAAGGGATTATACCGACAACTTTTAGTGATGATTCTTTTATTGTAATCTTGGTTTTCTTCCTCCTGCTAATCCTTTTAAATAGGTATTGAAGGAAGATCCTTGCCAGGCTATAATATACCTCCAGGGAATGGAGTACGTGATCTTTTTTCTTATTTGGCACTGAAATTTCACCAGGCAAGATTAATTTGAGTGAAATATACTCTAGGAATATCTTTAAACTAGCTCTACAGGTAGAAAGTTAAGACCAGATAACAAGGGATCTATTCAGTCTAACCACAATTTTTCTGCACCATGCCTGAAGCAAATAAAGGTGATCAGTACTGTGTTGCAGTGTTCACATACACCAGGGCCAAACTGATAGAACTACCTTAAAGAATGTTCTTGTACATGTGGGTTTGATTTTAAAGATATTGGGGCTGATAACATAGCATTCTACAACTAATTGAGTATGAGTGAGGGGTTTTCAAAAAGTTCATGGAAAGATTTGTGTTATCTTTTAATTCAATTTTTCCATGAACTTCTTGAAGTCCCCTTGTAATGGAGTGATGATTGTGTGTGTTTTGGTTGCCTTCAGCAAAGACTGGTTGGGCTGTAGTAGCAGCTAGCGCTGCTGTAGTATCATGGAAAAAACACTGAATTTAAAGCACTATCTGGGCCGGCCTGTGGCTCACTCGGGAGAGTGTGGTGCTGATAACATTAAGGCCACGGGTTCGGATCCCATATAGGGATGGGCGGTTAGCTCATTGGGTGAGCGTGGTGCTGACAGCACCAAGTCAAGGGTTAAGATACCCTCACCAGTCATCTTTTTTTTTTTTTTTAAAAAGTACTTTCCTTACCTGTAACAAAATGCATTACAATCCCACCTCACAGTGTTTGTGTGAGGAGCAAAAGAGAAAATACTTGGGAAAGTGCTTTGATATTTCCATGGCACTCTGCAAAAACAAGGAAATGTGCTTGTGATCCATATCATGATGACATGGAGTGAGTTGTTCCCCAAATGCTCATGATAAGTTCATCCTAAGAGTAGGCAGTTCACTTTACCAAACAGAATTCTGTATTCCAGAAACTCCTAGTTTGAGTCACCAAGTGAGATAAAGGGCAATGAGAAGTGTGCTCTATTTAAAATGTTCATTTCATTTTCACATTCCATTCTTTACCAACAAAACAGTTTTACTTCATCTCCAGTCACTTTTGCTTTCAAGTTCTCAAGCTTCAGTTTGGTGTCAGTGGTGTTCCCACACTTAAATATTTGCATTATCTTCCTTGGTCTTCTCTCTGAGAAGTCTGTTTCTCTGACTTCTCACTATGGTCAGAGTGAGAGCATTGCTCATGGTGTTATCAGGTACTATTATCCCTATTTTGAAATGGGGAAGCTGTGGCTCAGAGAGTAACTTGCCCAAGGTCACACACTAGGAAGTAAAAGAACCAGAATCAGACCTGGGCCTTTCTGATTCTGAAATCCATAGTCTTTCTTTTTGAGTCCCTTATTTGTAAAGCATCTTTTGCAGCTTCTAAAAAAGAGAAAGAGCTCAAATTTCTGTTTTAATCCTACAGCCTGCAGGAATTGACTTTCCCTGTAGACAGGCAGCTAAAACTTGAAAACAGCAAGATGGTAACTTTTTAAAATTATGGTCTCACTTATCTGCCAAAATGTAATAGTTATTGGTCATGGATACCATTTATATAGTCTGTATGGCTATAGAATTTATCTTTCTCAGAGTAATTTCTGTGTCTGGGATAATGCCATTTTTCTATACTAAAACATTAGCTCGTCTTAAAGCTAATATAAGCTGAAAATTAGAGGTGCCTAGGGGAGGGAAATGAGGCAGATGATTGTTTATATGAGTGCTAGTTTCACTTTATATGCACCAGTCACCTTGGAAGAATCTGTAAGTTTGCCAATCAGATTGCTCCAGACATCTCTAAACATTCCATTTGGTTTATCAGAATAATAAATACTGTGCAAAAAAAGTTTACCTGGATCCAAGATATTATACTGTGGTCAACCAAAGAAATATGTACTGCACCGTACCCCTTACTACATTTGGTCAGGTGACACAGTGAGTTTGACAAGTGCATACAGATTTACCCTATTTGGGTGTTGAATTTGAAAATTAATCACAGAATTAAAGTCCTTAGAAATCTTTCTTACCTGTCCAGGGCTGGTGCTGGTGGCCACTTTACTGGCTATTTCTGTCATGCCCTTCACCAGCTAATGTCTGCTGACTGGTCTTTTTGGAAAGAGTTAAGAGGTCTCTCTGTATCCTACCAGGTGGACTTGGGTATCTGTAGTCACCTCCAGAGGAGACTTATCAAAAAGTTCATTAACTGTTTATCTAATTAGATGATTATGACTCTGAATTAATTCCATTTGGGGAAGTTTCAGTTTTCATGTTTGGCTTTTGGGTTCTTCCCTTGTATGTCCCTTCCTGTTGTATTGTCTTGTTCCAGCTATTCCCCAGCAACAGCTCTATTGCTCAAATGAGTAGAAATAGCCCTGGATGTCACACACTCAGTCATTAAATCTCAGTGTTTTCTCTCAACCTTGTCTGTTAAGTTTCCTTTTTTCTCTGAGGCCTGTCTTACCTTGTTTGCAAGGCCCAAGTCAAATCCTGTCTCCTTCATGAGCCTTTCCTGTATCTTAATCACTTCATCAACCTCTCTTGCCTGCAAATTTCTACACCTCTGACAGCTGGCACAAAAAGTAAAACTTTTGATACAGGAAGCAACTGAATAGTCAGATACTGAAGTCATAAACATAAAATCTGGTTTTATTCATATAAGGTATACTAAAAAGACCATAAGTAATTGATATTTCTAAGAACAAAGTTTGTTTTCTTTCTTTTTTTTTTTTTTTTTGTCTTTTTCGTGACCGTCAAGGGGATCCCAACCCTTGGTGTGGTGCCGCCCGCACTGCGCTCAGCCAGTGAGCGCACCAGTGCTGCACTCTCCTGAGTGCGCCACGGGGCCGGCCCTGTTTTCAATATCTTATTGCCAGGGTATATATTCTACGAGAAAGGAATAAAATCTGAAAGTATTATTATTATTATTTTTAAACTGCTTCTTTATTTTTTATTTTTTTAGTTTTATTTTATTTTGTCAATATACAATGTGGTTGATTATTGTGGGCAATTACTGAAACCTCCCTCCCTCCTCTCTCTTCCCCCTCCATCCCAACAATCTCCTTTCTGTTTGCTTGTTGTATCAACTTCAAGGAATTATAATTGTTGTGTCTTCTTCCCTCTCCCTCCCCAGGTTCTTTGTGTATTTATTTATTTATTTTTAGCTCCACAAATAAGTGAGAACATGTGATATTTCTCTTTCTGTGCCTGACTAGTTTCACTTAATATAATTCTCTCTAGGTCTATCCATGTTGTTGCAAATGGCAGTATTTCATTCTTTTTTTATAGCAAGTAGTATTCCATTGTGTAGATATACCACATTTTCTATATCCCTTCATCGGATGATGGACATTTGGGCTGGTTCCAACTCTTAGTGTTCCAACACTAAAGAGTGCTGCAATGAACATTGGAGAACAGGTATACCTTCTACTTGATGATTTCCATTCCTCTGGGTATATTCCCAGCAGTAGGATAGCTGGGTCATATGGTAGATCTATCTGCAATTGTTTGAGGAACCTCCATACCATTTTCCATAGAGGCTGCACCATTTTGCAGTCCCACCAATAATATATGAGAGTTCATTTTTCTCCATAACCTCGCTGGCATTTATCATTCACAGTCTGTTGGATATTATCCATCCTAACTGGGGAGAGATGGTATCTCAGTGTGGTTTTGATTTGCATTTCCCGAATGCTGAGTGATGCTGAACATTTTTTCATGTGTCTGTTGGCCATTTGTATATCTTCCTTTGAGAAATGCCCATTTAGCTCTTTTGCCTTGTTTTTTTGTTGTAAAGTTGTTTCAGTTCCTTGTATATTCTGGATATTAATCCTTTGTCAGATGTATATTTTGCAAATATTTTCTCCCACTCTGTTGGTTGTCTTTTAACTCTGTTAATTGTTTCTTTTGCTGTGCAGAAGCTTTTTAGTTTGATATAATCCCATTTGTTTATTTTTCCTTTGGTTGCCCATGCTTTNCTTCCCCAGTGTATAGGCTTGGTGCCTGTGTCAAAGATCAGATGGCTGTAGGTGTGTGGGTCAATTTCTGAATTCTCTATTCTATTCCATTGATCAGTGTGTCTGTTTTTATGCCAGTACCATGCTGTTTGGTTTATTATAGCTGTGTAGTATAGTTTAAAATCAGGTAGTGTTATGCCTCCAGCTTCATTTATTTATTTATTTTGCTCAGAATTGCTTTGGCTATGTGTGGTCTTTTGTTATTCCATTTGCTTTGGCTATGCATGGTCTTTTGTTATTCCATATAAATGTCTGGATTGTTCTAATAAAACTTGTGTGTGTATGTGTGCGTATTACTAATAATGATTTCTGTAGTTCTTTTTTTTTTTTTTTCTTTTTTTTGTCTTTTTTT
>NW_007732858.1:85200-124618 GCF_000696425.1 Galeopterus variegatus | reverse complement strand
TTTTTTTTTTTTTTTCTTTTTTTTGTCTTTTTTTGTGACCGGCAACGGGATCGCAACCCTCGGTGTCGCGCCCACACCGCGCTCCACCAGTGAGTGGACCGGTCTCTATATGGGATCCGAACCCTCAGCGGGAGCGCCGCCGCGCTCCCAAGCGCCGCACTCTACCAAGTGTGCCACTGGGCCGGCCCATGTAGTTCTTTGAAAATATAACTTATTTTATAAAATCATATCATCTCAAGGACAGAGTCCACAATGTAGACCATGCTGTCAAATTGTGCATGTGTTTGTGTGTGGTATGTATATTTATGTCATGTCAAACAATGAATGCCACACCTTTCCCACCGTATTCCCATTAAGACATTCCCACAGATTGTCTTTTATTTGGGGACAGGTCATGACCATCCCCATGTACTATGGTTTGAATGTGTCCCGTAGAGTTTATGTGTTGGAAACTTAATCTGCAATGCAACAGTGTTTGGAAATGTGTCCTAATAAGAGGCATTTGTGTCATGAGGGTTGAACCTTCATGAATGGATTAATGTTGGAGGAGTGAGGTAGCTATTTTCAGAATGGGTTGTTATAAAGCAGGTCCAGTCCCTGGGGCCTCTCTCTGTCTTGTGCATTTGCTTCTGCCTTTCACCTTCCACCTTCCACCATAGGATAGACCTTACCAGATGCTGGCACCATGCTCTTGGGCTTCCCAGCCTCCAGAACCATAAGCCAACTAAACTTCTATTCTTTATAAATTACCAAGTCTGTGGCATTTTGTTATAGTAGCAGAAAACAGACTAAGACACCATGAGATAGTATACTGGAGAGCATTATTCTTCCTCTACCTCATACTGGTACTGTTTAAATTAGACTTTTGTGGTTGTAAGGCATAAAGACCCACTCAAGCTAGTTCAAATGACAGGAAGGTTTATTGAAAAGGAAGAAGAATCTCCTGGAAATTCAGGAGCCTTCCTGTATAAAAATTCTAGAGCCTCCACTGCCAGTGGCTTAGGTGGGTCACTTTTCAAATCAGGGTGACCTATCCCCAGTCAGAGTTGACTAGACTAGAGTTAAGAAACTGAGTCAAGGGAAGAAAGTGAAGGGTGAATTTTCCAGAGGGAAGTGGGTCCAAGAGAACCTGCTCAGACTGTAGCTGAGACATGTTAGTAAACGAGGCTCTGCCAACTCCTGCTTCTGACGTCCACCTTCCAGTAACAGCCTCCATGAAGCTCTGCCTCATCATGGCTCTGTTCTTGGACAAAATGCAAAGCAGAGGAGGATGATTTAAAAGCTCCAAGAGTACAAATGGAGTGCTTAAAACACTTTTGCTTGGGTCATTATGTGTGATTTAATAAGAAGGCATTTGCCTTTTTTTAGGGACTAAAAAATTGGGCAAGGTTAAGTGTGTAAGGCCAGTTGTAACCTGCCACGTGTGGTTATAAATGGCCATAATTTCGTGATTCCAAAGCAAGATGGATAGCAGGACAACAGTAAACACCAGTGTACAGTTGAGCTGTTAAAGCTTTGTTTACCTTCATGGCCCCTTTCCTGGTGCTTAAG
Source organism: Galeopterus variegatus (assembly GCF_000696425.1). Classification (NCBI taxonomy): domain Eukaryota; kingdom Metazoa; phylum Chordata; class Mammalia; order Dermoptera; family Cynocephalidae; genus Galeopterus; species Galeopterus variegatus. Next base: position 123,067 of record NW_007732858.1, on the reverse strand, counting down.
GTAGCAGGCCCTTGCTAGGCATGGTGCCTTGGCCATAATACTGTGATCCAAGCAGGAGGGCTATGGCTATATGGCTGTTTTGTCTAAGAATCATTTATTCTCTCATCAAATATTTATTGGGCACCTACTCTGGGCCAGGCACGTGCTAGTCATTGAGGTGAACAAGAAGAGGTGTGCCTCCAAGGAGCTTATATTCCAGTGAAGAAATTCAGATGATAAACAACATAACAAACAATAATATCCAAAAATATGATAAATGTGACAAGGAAAATAAAACTGGGGTAATGGGGGGTGGGGATATTGGCTTCTGTAAAATGGGTGGCCAGAGAAGGCTCTCTGAGGACTCGAACTGAGTCCTAAATCATGGGAAAGATCCCTGTGAGTCATGGGAAGAACTGAGGAAAACATATTTAAGCAGAAAGAAATAGCTGGTGCAAAGACCCAGTGATAGGAACAAGCTTAGAGTATTCCAGAATGGAAAGAAGGCCAGTGTGGCTGAGGCACTGTATGTGTGTATGTATGTGGGGAGAGGAAGATAGTGAAAGAAAGGGAGCCAAAATGCTGGGTACTGGTTAAGCTTTATTAAAGAAAGAAATCTGCCAGGCTGTACTCAAAATGGAGGACAGCCTGGGGCTGCCCTGAAAATTGGGGACAGCCTAGGGTGGTGGGAGCTTATATTGGTATGTTGGTGCCAAGAGCTGGGTGATGTAATTCCAGGGTGGGGATTGAGTTAGGGTATGAGAATGGAGAGTTTTGTGCATGTGGAAATGCTGAAAGTTTCATTTTCTCCGAAACCAAGAGGCATCTTGTAAAAGAGAATGGGGGAGGGGAGGGGAGGAGGTGGACACCGCCATTTTGTACTTGGGCTTGTCTAAAATGGTGCTGGTTATGTTGCAGATCTGTTAGATAGTGAGGGTAGTGATTGTAGGGGAGAAAATATAATATCTTTTCCTCACCTATTGCAAGGTTCATGGCTGACACCCTTATAACAAAAAGCAGATTAACAAGAGAAAAGCATAACAAATTTATTTAACCAACGTTTTACATGACATGGGAGCCTTCAGAAATGAAGACCCAGACCAAGGGAAAACTGTTATTATGGTTAGGTTTGTAGAAGTATGATTGGACAAAAAGGGGGTATGGCTAATGGTAATAAACTGGGGGTAATTCAGTAGGGCCTGTTTATTCAAATTCTCTCTGTTTAACATTTCTTCCCTCCAGGTATAGAGCAGGACACCTGTCACATGAGGATCTTCAAGAGAGAAGGTCAGAGAGAGACCTTTCTGCTTTTGCGGTTTTCTCAATTTCCTTCAGCTTAAAATACTCAGTATGCCAAGGTGTCATGTTTTGGGATATCATCTGCATCCCATCATGCTATAAGCTCATTTTCTCACATTTACAGGAACATTCAACAGCTAACATAAACAATTACCTGATACTATATTTAAAGATATACTAAGAGAATAAATTCTTGGAAAACAATGAGCACATTTGCAAAAATTGTTTATCTTCCATTAATTCTTAAATGCTTAATCTAACCTTTATTTTACCCCAGACTTCAGCTAGAATGTTCCTTTTAATTCATTCTGTATGGTTTCTTAGAATTAATTTTCTCTTAAGGCTTTTTATCCTTCGAAGACTTTAGGCCAGTGGGTCACGAAGACCCTGAGTCTCCTCAAGGCTGTGTGCTGTGGATGTAGCAGCTTAAGGAAGCATTCTGAAACTGGGCACCTTTCACAGCTTGCTGTAGAAGTTATTGCCTGCAGATTTTACCAGCTTTTCTCTTTCAGAAATCTTCTTTTGTTCCTGCCACAAGGCACAAACAGAAAAGAGATCTGTGTGAAAGAATGCTCTCCCTTTTCCTTTTGTGGTGATTGTGTATCTTGAGAGAATTCCTCAAAGGTTCCTGGAGCTGTCTGTCTTTTCATGTAAATGGAGCTCTTAAGCCTATTTAGAAGTGTGCAAAAGCCTGTGGGAGTTGAGGTGAAAGATACAGAGGAGTAGCATCAGCATTTAATTTATTCGACTACTCACTCTCTTGTATATAATTAAAAATACTGCAGAATTGTATTTTGCACTTGTACTTTTAATTATATGCTATGCAGATTACTGTATACACATATTACTATGCAGTGTTGTAAACCAAGTGTTTTGTATTGGGAGGTTTAAGGGACTTTCCAGGGTGAATTTGACTACATAAATTTTGCCTTACTTGCCAACTTTAGAATGCAAACCCCATGTAAAGTACAACCTTCTGTATTAGATATTTTTAAATCCTTGCTTATCCTAAAGTAAAGGAGTAAGCAGAACTGGGACTCATATTCACCCCTCACCCACAAACCTGTCACAGACACATAGCTTGTACTGGACTTTGTAAGAAAAGAAGTGAGGCAGAAGGAACTTGTGAGATTCCAGAGAGGAGCAAGGGAGTCTGAGGCAGGAGACTGTAGGCCAGGGACTCCAAGGTCAGGCAGGGAAGATGGCTAAAGATAGTTCCTGGCCATTACCTGGAGGTAAGGCACATTCTTATCTACGAAGACACGGTGGAGACATGGAGAAGAATCTGAACAAACAGGCCTTGCTAAATTCCCTCCCATTTATTACTGTTAGACTATACTCCCTTTGTCCAATTATACTTCTGCACAGGTATTTATGTCTTCATCAAACCTAGCATAAAAATACATAAGTTTACTTGTTTCTTTGAGTCTTCATTTCCGACGGCTCCCATGTCACATAAAACTTACATTAAATGAATTTTGTTAGGCTTTTCTCTTGTTAATCTGTCTTTTGTTATAGGGGCTTAACCATGAACCTAGAAACAGGTGAAGAAAAGATAAATTTTTTCCTCCCCTACTGTAGCTATTAGTTTTTGAGCAAATCTCTGAGCCTCAGTTTCCTCATTTGCATCAGAGATGGCACTGACCTCACTGATGCGCTTTGAGAATTGAAGGGAACAGGATCCATGCAAACACTTTTATGCAGCTTTTGCAGATTGCCTGTAAACAGATTGCCCTAGCAAGAGAATTTGAACATAAAAATGTCTAATGCATAATACAACACCTTAGTCAGGACTGTTACAAGTGACAGAAACCGAAAACCGACCAACTTGTGCACAAAGCAGAATTTCTTATTTTATAGAAGACAGATGTAGGGGTCAAGGGAAAACTTCCTCTTCACTCCCTAAAGGTTGGCTGAAAATCAACTAGCAAAAGACAGATTAATAGAAGAAAATAATACAAATTTTATTTTAATGTGCATAGCACAAGGGAATCACAGGAGAGGGATTGCCTGGTAACCTAATGGAGTACAGATGCTTATATACTCTTCTTAATAAGGGAAAGGAGACGAAATGTGGATTGATTTTAAGGGGGATAGTAAATGATTTTTAGGGGAATCTAATGGATTTAGGGGACACACAATGGCCTGGGACAAAGTCTTTTGGGCCTGCAGAGCAGACAATTACTGGTAAATAATTCTCTTCAAAATACTGAATGGGACCAAGAGAGAAGACAGTGGCCCATGAGAAAGTCTGCCCAGGTGTTGGGCCGGCCCGTGGCTCACTTGGTAGAGTGTGGTGCTGATAACACCAAGGCCACGGGTTCAGATCCTACGTAGGGATGGCCGGTTGGTTCACTGGCTGAGCGTGGTGCTGACAACACCAAGCCAAGGGTTGAGATCCCCTTACTGGTCATCTTTTTATTAAAAAAAAAAAAAGAAAAAGAAAGTCTGCCCAGGTGTGTTGACAGACTTAAATCGTTCTTCCTGTGATTTGAGTTAAATTCATGAAACCTCAGGGCAAGGACTAGAGGTAGTTGTTTTCTTCTTTGGCTGTGCCAGACTTGAGGCAGATAACAGCTTCATCATGTATTTTGGGGGAGACAGAGGATTGAGAGATGGGGGTGAGGGAGGACCAGAGAGACCTTAGGGCCTTGAGGCTGCTGCTTTTGGCCAGCATGTCAAAGTACCATATTTTGGGTATTGACTTCTGACTCCTCCAACACAGGGAATACCTAAGGACTGAAAAGGGAGCAAGCGTGCAAATCACCATGTAGAAGGGATGCTCAGGTGAGGGCTCACATGGCAGACAGTTCCTGTGACGTGAATGAAGTGTTTTCAGCAAAAATTTAAGGTTTTTGAACTTAAATCTTATTTCATGATAATATTCATCATGAATACTTAATTCTAATTTTACATTTTTAGATTTGTATAATTCACATTGGTTACATATACAGTAAAGATTAGTATATTTCACAATGCTTTTTTTTTCTGACACCAGTTCTTGTTTAAACATACAAAGCTGTCCTTTACTGTAAGCAAAAAAGAATATGTCAGCCTTTCAATTTGGAAACTTGAGTCAAATCAGCAATCTCTGGGAGGGGGAAAGTTGTAACGCCTATGTTCTTTCATAATGTGCCTTGCCCTTCCCCCTCATTTGACATTTTCTCATGGAAAACATCTGGTTTAAATAAGCACTAATGGCAGCCTTGATCATCAGAAACCAGAATACAAAAATCCCAAACAATATATAGTAGGTAAAAGGGATGCCAAAAAGCAATGTGCAAAGACAAGTCAGGAGCAAATTTATTTTATATTTAAATTTCACCTTTTTTTATTGCTTGTCTTCTAACTGCCATATACTTCTCTCTTCTGGTAATAGCCAAGGCCTCAAAACCGGGGTGGGTGATTGTCCTACTTTGTCAGACCATTGAGATGGCCCAGGAAACTTACCCTCTAATCTATGGTCCCTTCTTGCCACTTCTTCAGGATTCATTGAAAACAGTGGATAGTGTTCTAGGGACCCGTATGGATTAGAATAGGGGTGAGGATTGTGTTTATTTGGGACAGTGGCTCCTAAATTAGTAGGACTATTTTGACTAGGTATCCTCTGCTGGTAATCAGGGGTAGAGTTGTCATATTAGCCAACATGCCTAGCCCATTTAGGGCTACCCTAAAGAAATCTGAATGCCTAAAAACTTCCCAGTCTTTAGGAATACTGTGACTAGGTTTGGGGATGACTTATAGTCAGGGATGGAGCCAGACTTCTGACATAGTCCCAAAGGTTTATAAGCTTGGTACTAGAACTTACCAGAGCAGAAAAGAAGAGAAACTTTTCTGGATATGTGGAGTTTTGGATGGCTAGGGGTTTGTGAGAAGATTTTGGATAAGCTACTGCAAGATGCTTTGGAGTACGTGGGACCTCATCAATTTGTGGGGGAAACCAGAGGTACAGGAGGATTCTACTGTGGAATTCAGCTTTTTAGAGGCTAGGAAAGGTAGGAAAGTTAAAGTGGACACAAGTTGGTTACTAAGACTTTTGTGGAGCCTTAAGACAATTATCAGGGGTAGCAGGTTGAAGCAGGGATTATTTAGGTCAGAGAAGAGGTCAGTAGGAACTAGTTTAAAGGGGATTAGAGTGTGGAACAAGATGTCAGAAGCTTTCAGGATTCAAGGAAAGTGAACGGCAGGGAGTGAGAGAAAGGGATTAGACCGTGTTTAACCTCCTAACCATTTCTCATCTGCCTTGCCTACATATTATCTATTACAAACTGAAAGGGTATATATAGAGGCTGCATAGGGTAGTAAAAAACTTGGAATATGGAGTCTGAAGATCTTTATCTCTTGAAACTATACTTCTAAAAAAGCATATATTACTTATGACAGGGTTTGGTATGAAATAAATCAGATAATCTAGGTCAAGTGGATTTAGGTAGAATATTGGCCAAGTGGCCAGATATCTTGGAATGAGTAGGATAGTCTTGGATTTCAGCTTCCTATCCTTTATCCAGTTCACTTTATGGTTAGGACTTCTTATTACCCTGATGTCTGGAGTGAATAGACCCTTATGAGCCTATGATGATGTTTATCAGTGGTTAAAATAGAATTCTTAAACTGTATTCAGAGGTAGGACTATAATGGCAGAGTTACTGTATGTTTGGGACAGTGATTTGGCCTTAGTAAAGTTTGGTCTCTTAAGATTTATCATTTATTTGTAGCTAAATATATCACAAATAAATGCTAGCTCTCAGTGAGTGTTCAGCAATCATTTCTTCGGGATCTACTGTGTACCAGGGGTTGTGCCAATGGCATAAAAACAAATGAGATGTGGTCCTTGTTTTTAAGATGTTCCCAGTCCAGTGGGACAGACTAATATGAAAATAACTAAATGTACAATATAAGATAATAAATGCTGTTCTATTGGTATGAATCAAGTAGCACAGAGGAAGAAAATAATTAACCTGGAACATCAGGGAAGAACTCATTGAGGAAGGAATAGATGACTACTGTTTTGAGGGAGGAATATTAAGCTCAGGCCAGATGCCAAAAACCATCCAACCAAACAAATATTATTAAGCTTAGCAAAATGTGAATTATAAATATAACAGTGTTGGAAATGCACAGTTAATGAGATGTAAAGTCACCAAATTGGATTAAGTACATGCACTGGGTTTGTAGATGGATGGCCCTCTCACATTTGTTCTTTGTTTTCCCACTCATGAGGAAGTCCTTGTCTGGCAAAGTGATCAGTGTTTACACTATTGGAAATAGGCTTTAGGTCCCTGTTCAGGCACCAGAAACTGAAGGGAAATAAAAGTAATATCTTTTCCTCACCCTTCCAAAGGTTCATGGCTGACATCCCTACAGGAAAGAAAGATTAACAAGAGAAGAGCATAAAAAAATTTATTTAACCAATGTTTTATGTGACATGGCAGCCTTCAGAAATGAAAACCCACAGGCGCAGGGAAAATTTATTTTTATGGACACCCTTGCAGTACTGTGATTGGAGGATAAAAGGATAAAACAATGATAATAAACTGGGCAAACTTAGTAAGACCTGTTTGTTCAGATTCTTCTTGGCTCCCAGTTATAAGACAGGACCCCTCTGGAATGAGGGGTTATCATCTACTTTTAGGGGAGGTGGGTCAGAGAATTCTTTTGTAGTCTGCTTCAGGGGAAAAAGGCAGGAAAAGGTCAGAGAGTGATCTTCCTGCTTCTGTAGTTTTCTAAATGTCCTTTAACTTAAAATACTTAGTATGCTAAGGTGCCATATTTTGGGGTATCATGTTCTGAGCCCCTACACTTCTCTGGAAGGGGGATAGCTTTTTTTTTTGTAGCTAAACAAAGTTATCAGAGGCAATGTGGTATAAATGAATAGAAGATGGACTATGAGACCAAATTTTGACCCTACCCCTTAAGAGCTGAGTGTCTTTTGACAAATTATATAAATTCCTAGTTACTCTGATATTTCTATAACATAAAGATGATAAAAGTACCGGCTTCACAAGTTAGTTCTTCAAATGCAGTAATAAATGTGAAAACACTTTGTAAAGTGCTGTGAAAATATGTAAATGTTATTATTTTATCAAAAACATCAGCACGCCTTTTATTTACATAGCTCTATGCATTATGCAAAGAGCTACAGAGACACGGGACCGTCTTGTAGAAAAACAGAATCAGGATTCTGAATCAGCTCCAAAGTAGGAGACCAAAACTTTGAGTTCTCTCTAGGTGCTCTTTACCCTGAGAAGTTGGACTTGTGAGCCTGCCTCAGGACATTGCCTTGTATGACCTGGGATTTTTCAGTTGGGTGAAAAGCGATTTGAAAAGGGGAAGGGTATTATGGTGTCAGCAAAGACATTACTTTTTTTTTGCTCTTTGGACATTTTTGCCCTTTGGTTTTGAGGTCTGAAGTTAAACAATCCAGCTGATTCAGATCCCCAGAGCAGCACTAATAATAGGAACACCGTGATAACAACAAACATTAAAAACATACTTCGATTTAGGCAACTAAGGTAAGGCAAATAAATACATATGGTATTATATGAAAAACAATTTCCCTAAGCAAACCTGGAAACAATTTAATGTCATTGCATTTAACATCAAAGAGATGATGACAAAGAGAACTTGTTTATCACTGGAATATTTGAGTGAAAGAATTTGTCTTCTAGACAAAGGCAGTAGAAGGAGAATAATGAAGATCAATAATTTATCTTGCTCATGGGAAGGAAAATTGAGAGATTATATAACATCAAATTTTATAAAATTTAAATTATTTAAGCTAAGGTGTATAATTTTATGAGTTTTGGCAAATGTGTATACCTACTAACCATATTTCTGTCACCCCACAAATTCCCTCATGTTCCTTTGCAAGTAATTGCCTCTCTTCCCCCCAACCTTTGGCAAACACTGATTTGCTTTTTGATGCTATAGTTTTGCTAAAGTGTAATTTTAATTAATGTTTTTCTGGTTAATTGAAATGATGATGTTGAACATCATCAAAATTTGGGACTAAAATCCTACCGTCTTTAGAAAGAGCAACTCCAATAACTTCTGAGTTACAGTTAGATGTCATATGTTAGTGAGGATAATAACTTTTCTATATGCCTCAGAAGTTTGTTCAAAAACACCTAAAGAAAAAATAGATGAGAATTAGATGTGTAGGCTTTGATTGGTTATTTGGCAAACACTAATGTTAATGAAAAGAATAGTACTTGTAGCTATGAGCCATTTTGTAGAAGGATTAGTCCAGAGCCCCATGGTACCTATACAGACCCTTGAAGGAGAGTCCTTGAATATGCAGAAGAAGCTGTCTTTGAGATATTTGGTTTATTGGCCAAACAATTCAGTCTTGTGTCTGACAATAGAGGATTATAATCTGTTTGGCTGATATAGCTGAATTAACATCAAATTAGTCATATACTTTGGGTATGAATATAAAAATGTTCTTAGTGGCTGCTGTTTTTACAATGCTTTATCATATTAATTTATTTCATGCTCAAGCTCCCACTGCCCTGAGACTGAGGATTGTCACTTTTATGTTTCCCATTCTATACAAATAAAACTAAACTTTTCAGATGTCAAATTATATGCCAGAGGCTTCCATGTAGTGTGTCAGCTGCTGTTATAAACTGCTGTTGTTTTAAGCAAGTGACCTAAATGCCATTTTTATTAGAAATTGAGCAGAGAGGAGAGCCTCTGATAGAGTTCTAACATTTCTCCTTGAGCAACAAGAATTGCATTTCCTGCTAGCTAGAGAAACCAGGTCAATTTTATTCCCTTTCTGGGATATATCAGTTTAGACTCTTTGTAGACATATCTGACATATTCGTCTTTTTTATTTTTCTTTACTAAGCTGTAGAATGCATATATATGTGCATACACACACACACACACACTGTTGTGCATACTATAATACACAAATCATGCTGTCATTTGCTTTGTGTATGCGTATATATCATCGTGTAGATTACGCATTTTCAAAAAAGACAGCTGATCCTCATTCTCACTTCCTCCCATGTACATTTTGTAGCTTCTCCACGGGGAAGTGAAACTGATGGTGGGCTGGAAAAGACTGAATTTGCTGAAGTGGATTCTGCCATGTGGCTGTTTATGGATGACCTTTGTCTTCTTTGGGGTAATAGCAGGAGTTACAGATTCCTGAATGTCTGATCACATCTCACCACAATTAGAATCATAAACCATGGGCTTTGTGGGTTCGTTCACTTGAGACTCTGCTGAACCAGGAATCAAGAGACCTGGCTTTTAGATCTACCTCTAAATATGTAAATATATATGAAGATAGCTCTGCGTACCACTATGGATATTTTCCCTCTTCTATCTTTTCTCCAGGAGATTTTCAAATCCTCAGAGGCATGCTGCATCTTTAATTTACACAGTATTTACTTTTTTCATCTTTCTTCTTACACTGCATTTGGTAGAGATGTAATGAGTACCTGCCGACCAATAGAATGAGACCACATCCTGCCTTGAATGAATTGGGATTTTACCTTTTATTTGAAAGTGTTTCCAGCTAGAAATATTCTGCTTTGGTGCTGTTGCTACAGTTAAGATTCGACTGGAGCAGCTGCAGTGTGATCAGATGCTTTCTCCCCTCACCTGTCACCCACTGGCCAGCCCGAGAAGATGGGTCCCCTCACTCCAGTTAGACCTTTTATAGGTCTCCCCACACTGTGATGCCATATCTTTGGGATTCAGTGTTTCAGTCAGTTCACTTGTCCTAACACTTGGCAGCCTGAAGAAGAGGAGCTTTTGTAGATATTTTCTTTTCCTTTTTTTTCAGCCAAGAAGGATTGAGCACTCATGAATGTTTAAAGTGGGTTATACAGAACACAAAAGAACATAAAACACACAGGGGTGGAGGGATGGAGGCTGGGGGATTAAATGGAATTTTAACTCAGAATCAGCACATTTTACAACATAAACCAGATCATGTCAGTCTCTTGCTTCAAACCTGCCAGTGGCCTCCCACCACCCTGAAAGTCAAACCCAGAGCCTCTGCGCCAGCCTCCAGGGTGCTGCCTGACTCAGCCCTGCCCACTGCTCTGACCTCTCTTCTCACTAACCTCTAGCACACTGGTCTTCTGTGGGTTCCCAAGGTACCCCAAGCTTGTTTCTCCTCAGGACCTTTGTACTCGTTTCTTCTGCCTGGAACTCTCTACCCTGTACTCTGTGCCACTTCAGGGTTGTCACTTAGATTTTGGCCTAAATGTCCTCTCTCAGACAGGCCTACCCTGATCATTCTATCGATATGGGCCTCCAATATTTTCTTATGTCACTCATTATACTTGAAACTGTCTTGCTCATCTCCTGGTTTCCTTTCTCATTGTTGGGCCCTGTCTAGGGATCTCACTCCACAAGGGCAGACAGAGTCTTTATTAGTCCTATTCTCTGTTGTCTCAAAACCTGGACAATGCCTGTCACCCAGTGGGTACTCAGGAAACATATATAGACTCAGTGAGGGATTGAATCTGAAGTTATTTACCTCTTTCTTGGTTTTCCTTCTTTCTCTGTCCTTCTCCCCCCTCCCCCCTGCTTTTTAAAATTTATTTTGTGGAACCTACATCATGAAAAGTGATGTGATCTGGTGCTGGAGCACAGGCTTTGGATCAAGATCCTAGGTTGACCTGCTCACATGTCCAGAAGCTTCTTGTCATGCATGGCTGCCAGTGTCTAGACTTAAATTCATCCTTATTAGAAGATCTAAATAGAAGGATGAGCTCTTGAGGTCTTTCCTAATTCAGGAATTCTTTGTTATTTGGATGAAGAGATTATCTCTGTAACTTTCCATACTCCTAAATTGAACTCCCCGACAACTGCTGCAGTGTAATGAGCTCTTACTGCAGGATGTTCTCAGCTTTGTATACTCATGGAAAGTATAATGCAGCTTGTTAGTTTTTTCTGGAGATAACATGTTTGGGTTGCAGGGGTCCAGCCAGTCTTTGGCTGTTATGCAGCTTTATGGGAATAATTTTATAATGTTAACATCTGTAGACTGAAAGCTTGTTGAAGACATCACCCAGCTTGCCTTGGGAAGGCCGCTGACTTTGGGAGCTAGTTCTTGAGAGGGAAAGTACTTAGCTCACTTATTTCCTCGGCTAGGCAGAGCCACCAACCCCACCATTTCCATCTGTAATGGTGGATGAGCTGTATGCATATTTTCATGTCTCCTTGCAGTCGCACATTTTTGGCAAGTTAGGGGACAAAGCCAAGGCCCTTGACTTTTTAACTTTTCTGCTTCTATGGAATTTTCACATGAAATAAGATGTTAAAGGATTAGAGAATTTTTCTTTAAAGATTTCTGGTGAGATATAGAACTGACTGGAAGTCCACTTGCCTGTGGCCCTTATCTCCTTCATGTCTATATTCATATGTCTCCTTTTCCATGAAGCCCCTCTTGCCCACTTTGTTTAAAATTGCAACTTATTCCATACCTTATGCTAAATTCCCTTTACCCTAGTTATTTGGTTCTCATAGCAACTATCACTTTCGAACATACTATATCATTTATTGTTTATTGTGTTTATTGTCTGCCTCCCACTGCTTGAATAGGAACTCCTTAAGGGAAGGGTTTCTATCTGTTTTATTCACAATGTACCCTAAGTGCCTAGAACAGTGCCTGGTGCATATAAGCCCTTGATATATACTTGTTTAATGAACAGACTGACATTCCAGTGAAAAGAGAGATAATGTAGTGTAGTGATAAAGAGCCTGGGCTTTAGAGTAAAACAATCTTAGGTTTGAATCCCAGCTTTGCCACTTACCAGCTCTGTCTTCTGAAAGTGAGTTAACCTCTCTGAGGCTCAGTTTTCTCATCTATAAAATGAGAATTATAGCACTAACCTTGAAGTTGTGTTATGAAGATCAGAAAAGGTAAGGAAAGAGGCAATATAGCATGCTGATTAAGAGGCAAGGTTCTATATTCCACTAGCTCTGGGTTCTGAACCTTAGCTTCAAGTTCTGGCTCTCCCAATACCTTACACAATTTTTATAAACTCTTTAAGCTCACTTTCTTCACCTATAAAATGGAGGTAATATGAAGGTACTTCAAAAAGTTCATGGAAAAATTTATATTACCTTTTAATTCTATTTTTCCAAGAACTTGTTGAAGTACCCTCATACTGCATCCTGCCTCAGAGGACAGTGGCCAGGATTAAAAGAGGTAATCTCTCCGAGTGCTTAGCAGACTGCCCAACTCACAGTAAGGGACTGGGCTGGCTGAGAGTGATGATGACGATAATGTTTGTAAGGGGCTTAGCCTCATTGCTCAAACATAGTAATTGCTGAGTAAATGGTAGCTTTGAAAAAAATACAGAACCACTTTATTAGGACTTTGAGAGCCTCCTAAGTTTGCTATTTTCTTTGCATTCACTTACTTATCCAAGGGAAAGAAAGGCAAATGCCTAAGGTTATCTTTTTGAGCTATTTCCACTTGAAAATGGAACAGTCAACAATTTTTATGTGCTATGCTACTTTCTTTGTCCTATAATCAGACAGTTCTGTTATGATTTCTGGGGTTATTTTTGAATTTTTGGGTTCAGTTTCTACAAAGACTCTTCTTTACTAGGTTGTCATTGGGGTGGGCTTACATAACTTAGGTAATTAGTCAGCTGGTTTGGAGCTGATGGAATTGGCTGCAGTGGCTGTGGTTCTGGGAGATTGTAATGTCTCGAGGACTCCATTGGCTTCCACTTCCTTCTGCAGACACATAGTAAAAGATGAGAGATGCCTCCTCCTGGCTCTGCTCCTCATGTGCTATGTGAGTCTCAGCAAGACATTTCACTGTTGCTGAGAAGCAGACATTCTAACTGGACTGCCCAGGACTGAATCCTTGTGCCATCTTGCTGTGTGACCCTGGCCATATTATTCAGTGTTGCTGTATCTTATTTTCCACCTTTGTAAATAAATAAATAAATAAATAGGCTGGCCAGTTATCTCAGTTAGGTAGAGCATGGTGCTGATAATACCAGGGTCCAGCTGTATTGGCCAGCTAAAATAAAATAAAATAATAAAATATAGAAATGATAAATAGAATGATTCTACATCTTAGGGTTTTGTGAGGATTGAATGAGCTGTTACATGTAAAGGACACCTTAAAAGTACTCAGTTAATAACATTTATTATTATATTTTCTTTATAAAAATTTGGGATGTTCTAACATCACAATATTTTAAGTTTATGAACACTTTCCATATACTGAAAGTTCTAGAACTTCAGCTTCTGCCCATGGTGTCCTGTGAGGTCCTGAAAACCCCTGGTGAAGAATATCTTTTCTTGGAAAGAGCCACAGGTGACCACTGTGTCTTCCTAAAAGTGGCCAAACACAGTTGCCTCTCAATTATTTAGTATAATATAGGGAAGTAAACCATTAACTGGGGGTTGTGATTGTGCTCAAGGCAATGTGGGGAGGACCCTGAGGTTAGGGCAGCTCCTGGGGAACAGGCTGCTAGCCAAAGGCAGGAAGTCTCTCAAGGTCATCTTTATTTGGTGATCGAGTTTTGACCAAGAGCTTATCACACTGAGGTGGACCTGACCTTGTTCTTGGTCCCAAAGCTCACAGGCCACACTGCCAAACGATTGATTTTACAATGCAAAATTAAGCTGTTCTGTGCATTGAATAGGCATGCCTGTCTATGTTCCTCTTTAAGACGAGTTAAATGAGAACTCAAATTATTGAACAGTTGCTTGAAAAGTATGGAATTGATAAGAGAGGAGTTAAGTGATTCAAATGCTTATGGTGTCAGGCCTGTTTATCCTGCTGCTCTATCACTACAGTCCTGTGTGCCCACTCAACTCACACAGGACTCCCTGGCAGCCCGGGTTTGGTTGGAACAGCACTGCCATCATCTGCCTCTCTATCCTTTGTATATAATTTTTTTGCTGACAACCTCCCTCCCCACATCCTTCTGATACATGTATTTTAGAATTTTTTAATTTAATATTTGTTTTTCATCAAAGTAAAACATGTATATTGTTTTACATATCTAATAGTATAATACTTAACCTGAAAAAGAACAGTTCCCTGCCCCAATTCTTCCTCTCCCCTTTGCCTCTTACTCTCTCAAAGCAGCTGCTTTCAAATATTGTATTGTTGGTTCTGCCAGTTACCCCCACATTTCTGACAGGTTTGAATTACTGTTTCTTAATTTTTCTGTTTTAGACATTATCTTATGTCTTATTATTATCTCATGTCATGTGAAGATGGAGCTGGTGGAGAAGTCGGGCCAGAAAAGAAAAAAAAAAAAAAAAAAAAAAAAAAAGAGGAAAATACCAAAAAAGAGAGAAAAACACCAAGAAGAAGGAGAAAGTACCACAATGGAGAAAACACCAAAAGGACAAAACACCCAAAGGGTGAAAATGCCCACAAGAAGAACACACCCATAAAAGTAAGAAAACACCTAACATAGGAAGAAAACACCCCCCAAATGAAGAAAATACCCCAAGGAAGTAAACACCCACAACAAGAAGAAAACATCCAGAAAAAGAAAACCCCAACATAAAGAACCCCACCTAAAAGAAAAAAGCCCCAAAGACAAACCCAACAAAGAGAAACCCAAGAGAAGGAAGAAAATCTCCCCCAATATGAAAACCTCAACAAAAAGAACCCCCCAAAAGAAGAAAACACATAAAAAGTAGAAAAATCCCCCAAAAGAAGAAAACCCCATCAAAAAGAAGATTACTCCAACAGAAAGAAAATCCCAACAAAAAGAAAACACCCTAAAAGAAGGAAACCCCAACAAAAAGAAGAAAACGAAAATAAAGAAAACCAAAAACTCCCAAGAAAACTCCCAGAAAAACCAAACCATAACAAAAAGAAAACCCCTGAGAAAAGAACCACCTCAAAAAAGTAGAACCCCCCAAAAAGAGAAAACTGCAACAAAAAGAAAACCAAAAAAAAGGCAGAAAACAAAAAAAGGACAGAAAAATACAAAAAACAAAAAAGCAAAAAAACCCCAACAACAACAACAACAACAAAAGACAAACCAGAAAAAATATAACAAAGAAGAAAAATAGTGAAAAAACAGACAGAAAAAACAAACAAGAAAAAAGAAAAACCAGAAATAAAAAAATAAGAAAACAAGAAAAATAAACAAACAAACAAAAAAAATAAAACAACTAAAAGAAAAAAAAGCAACAGGGTGCCCTTACCAGTAGTCCAACCTCAGGAGCCCATAGGGGAAGAGCAGTACAATTGGTCCCTTGGGCAGACCAGGCCAGGGGGCCCTAGGACCAGTCCAGGCCATGGGGGCACTTAGTGGAAGGCAAGACCAGGCAGGGCATCCCTTAGTACCAGGCTGGGCCAGGACAGAGGTGGCCCATAGTCCCAGGTCAGGACAGGCCAGGACAAACCAGCAGGGCCCTGGGGACAGGCCATAGTGCCAGGCCAGGCCTGCAGGATCCTAAGGACAGGCCAGCCTAGGGGGACCTAGGGGCAGGCCAGGCAGGGCCAGGGGTGCCTTAGGAGTAGGCAAGGCAAGGGGGTACTTGGGGTAGGCCTCCCTGACCAGGAGAACCCTAGTGGCAGGCCAGGCTAGGACAGGGGCACTAGGAGCAAGCCAGGCCAGTCTAGAGGGTCCCTAGAAGCAGGTAAGGCCAGCCAGTTTGGCCCCTTTGTGCTGGTCCAGGCCAAGCACTTAGGGCAGGACTTCCAGGCCAAGGGGGCCCCAGGGGGGGCAGGCTGGGCCAAGGAAGCACTTGGGGCAGGCATGGAAGGCCCTTAGCAGAAGGGGACCCTTAGCAGCAGGGAGGCCCTGAACAGTAGTCCTGGCCACGGAGCCACTTAGCACCATGTATGCTAGGCCAGGGGGCACTTAGTCCCAGGCCAGGCCAGGGCAGCTCTGAGGCAGTTGGTCTCCGGTGCAGGCCTGGCCATGCCCACACTTAGTAGCAATGGAACCATTAAAAAAAGGCCTGGCCAGGGCACCCCTTAGTGGCAGACCAAGAAATGCCAGAGGTGCGCTGAGTAGCAGGGCAGGTGAGGATAGGGGCTCTCTTAGAGGCAAACCAGGCCAGACCAAGGGGGTTCTAAGAAGGCTCTTCCTTCCTTTTTTTCTCCTTCCCTCCCTTCTTGCCTTCCCTTCCATTTTTCCTTCTTTCTTTTCTTTCCTTCATTCCATCCTTTCCTTTCTTTCCTCCCTTACTCTGTTCCCTTCAGACCCTTCCCTTCCTTCTTTCCCTTCCCTCCTTTCGTTCTCTCTTCCTTCCCTCCATCCTGCTCTCCCTTCCTGTCTTTCCTTCCTTCATTTCCTTCTCTTCCTTCTCCCCTGCCTTCCTGCCTTTACTTCCTACCCTCCATTCCTGTCTTCATTCCCTTCCTGTCATTCCTGCCTTTTCTTCCTTCCTTTCTTTCCTACTTTTCTTTCTTTCCTTCCTTCCTTCTTTCTCTGTGGGCTTTCTTTTTTCTTTCTTTCCATCCATCCTTCCTTCCTTCCTTCTTTCTTTCTTTCTTTCTTTCTTTCTTTTTCCTCCTTCTCTCCCTCCCCCCCCCTTTCTTTCTGTCTCTTTCTTTCCTTCCTTCCTTCTTTCTTCTAGCCCACCTAGGTCCCTCCTGGCCTCCCCTGCCACTAACAACAACCCTGGCCAGATCTCCCATTGGGTCCCCAAGAAAGAAAGGTGCCACCTAGGGCACCACCGGCCTGGCTTGCCTCTAAGAGACCCCCTGGCCTGACCTGGGCTGTCCTGCCACTAATGGTACCCTGGTAAGGGCTGCTGTTTAGGGCCCCACTGTCACTATGGGTGGGCCTGACTACATATACAGAAGAGACCCACTGGCTGGACCTGCCTTAGGGCTGCCCTGGCCTGCCTCTAAGAGACCGCCAAGGCAGGCCAGTCCAGTCCAGATGGGTCTCTTACAGGCAGGCAGGCCAGGCCATGGAGGCAATTGCACTAAGCAGGCCAAGGGTGCTGTGGGCCAGGCCATTCAAAGACGGCTCTTAGTGGCAGTGCAAACCAGTCCAGGTGATCTCTTAGAGGCAAGCAAGGGGGGCTCTTAGCAACAAGACAGGCCAAGGGGGCCCAGGGACAGGCCAGTCAAGGGGGCACATAAGGGCAAGGGTGCCCTTAGTGGCAGGATGGCCCTTAAGGCAGTGATCCACTAGGGACAGACCAGTAAAGGGGGCCCTATGGCAGGACAACCAGTGGGTTCCTTGGGCAGGACAGGCCAGGCTGGCCCTTAGTGGTAGGAGGCCCTTGGCAGTATACATGGCCAGGGCAGTCCTCAGTGGCAGGTGAGGGCGCAGGGTCCCTAAGAGCAGGTCAGGCCATGGATGTCCTTAGTGGAAGGGAATCCCAGGCAGAGGTGCCCCTAGCAGCAGACCAGTCCAGGACAGAGGTGGCTCATAGTGCCAGGTCAGGCCAGCAGGGCCCTGGGGACAGCCCAGGGTAGGTCGAGGGGGGGGTTACTTGGCTCTGAGCCAGTGTGTGCCAGGCTGATCCAGGCCAGCAGGGTCTGAGGGACAGGCCAGGCCAGGCGAGGGTAACTCTAGGGCAGGCCGGGCAGGGCCAGGGCTTCCTTAGGCTAGACCAGGTAAGGGGACACTTACCTGGGTAGGCCTGCCTCGCCAGGAAAGCACTTGTGGCAGGCCAGGATAGGCCAGAGGGGCCCTAGGAGCAGGCCAAGCCACACTAGTGGGTCCCTAGGGGCAGGCAAGGCAAGTGGGGCTCTTCATGCCAGGCTAGGTCAGGGAGGCCCTAGGGGCAGACAACCTTTGGGTCCCCTTGGTGCCAGGTCAGGCCAAGGAAGCACTTGGGGAAGGCACTTAGCAGAAAGGGGGCTGTTAGTTGCAGGGGGGCCAGAATAGTAAGCCTGGCCATGGAGGCCCTTAGTGCCAGGTATTCTGTTATAGCCACACAAAACAGACTAAAACAGAAAATTGGTACCAGGAGTGGGTGTTGCTTATAACAGACACTTGAAAATGTGGAAACAGCTTTGGAACTGGGTGTTGAGGAGAGTTTGAAGGACTCAGAAGATAAGAAGATGAGGGAAAGTTTGGAATGTCTTAGAGACCAGTTAAATGGTGGTGAGCAGAATGCTTATGGAAATATGGACTGTGAAGACCATTTGAAGGAGGTCTCAGATAGAAATAAGGAGTTTATTAGAAACTGGGGCAAAGATTACCCTTGCTGTGAATAGGCAAAGAACTTGGCTGCGTTGTGTCCATGACCTAGGACTTTGTGGAAGTTGGAACTTAGGCTTTGTGAACCAGAGTATTTGGTGCAAGAAATTTCTAAGCAGCAAAGCATTAAGGAAGCTGCATGGCTACTTGGCACAGCCTACTCTGAGTTATGATGGCAAAGGCATGACATCAAGCCAGAATTTAAAGGGGAAGTAGAGTGTAAAGATTTGGAAAGTTTACAGCCATGCCATGTGGTACAGAAGCAGAGAGCATTTTCAGAAGGAAAATTCAATGGTACTAAGAAGATTAACACAAAAGAATGGGATTATCAAGAGAAGGAGGAAAGGCCCTTTCAAAGGCATTGCAGAAGCCTCCGGGGCCAACTCTTCCATTTCAGGCCCAAAGATCTAAGAAGACAAATGGTCTTGGGGAACTGGCTTGAGGTGCCCACCACGGGCTCACTGCTCAGGGCCACCTTGGAAACTGCTTCTAGCACCAGCACCTGGGAGGCTGTGGCTGCTCCAGCTGTGGCTAAATTGGCCCCAGGTGTGGCTGGACCCACAGCTTTGGAAAATACAAGCCTGAAGCCTTGGTGGAGTCACATTTATTTAATTAAAATAAACACTGAAAGTGAATATATGGTTTTTGTTGGGTTTTTACTATTCAAATAAACAGCCTTCAGATTTACTAGTCTATCAATTGTCATTTCCCCTCTCCTGATAATTTGATTTCATTCTTTTGTGTTTAGTATATCCATTCTCCTGTGAATCTTAGGTTTATTATTAACTTCTCACCTTCTTATGATGAATAAGTAGTTTCAGAATATTTTGATATGTATTGTTTAATAATGACATATAAGGGTGTGAATTTGCTTTAGAAAAGAAATCTGACTTCATCTGCTTCATTTTAGCAATTAAGTATGATGGACTTTAGTATGATTTTCTCCTCTTTTCATTCTCGGTTGGGGTTTGCCAGCTTAATTGGGGTTCTTTAATCTGTGGATTGATGTTATTATACCCATTTTGGAAAATCCTCAGCAATTACACCTTCAGTGACGGTTTCTGACCCCTTCTCTCTCCCCTCTCTGTCCCCCTCTGAGTCCAATTGCCCATATGCTGTTGTAATGAGGCTCATCCACCTCTGGTTCTTCCCTCTTCCTCAGGGAAGGCCCTTCAGGGATTTGGATGGAAATTCTAGTGGGTCACTGGTCAACCATGAAAGACTGTGACAAATCCACTTGTGACATTTAGAGGTTTCTGCTTGCTTCCTTAGCACATACAGCCTGCAGCTTTAAAATGTTCCAAAAATCCCAAGGGACCAATCAGCAGCCCTGTCCCTCTGGGGAAATATAATCTTCCAAGCACTTTTGAGGTTCAGGAAGATTTTACTCTGACCTTTAGGAAACCTTGGCCTGGCTTCTCAATCCTCTACCCTCACCTCCAGAAATACAGAATGTCTTGTAGAAAACACCAACTACCTTGTGAGACAGGAGATGCTCAGTTTCCCTGGGTTCAGGTTTCCAGACACATGTCTGGGTTTCCAACCACTCCTGAGGACCCTCCTCTAGGCCATCCCCTAGAGGAAAACTACTGTTGCCAGTTAGATCTATATTCAGCACCAACATGGGGAAAATGAGACCACAAAGGGCTAATGCAAATCCAGCTACTGGGCATGCTCGGTAGGGAGGGGTTATGTAACCCTGAGAGCTGAATGACCTTCCACTACAGGACCTAAAGAGCACAGAATATTCTCAAACATGTCTCGTGCCTGTGGTAGGATTTGACCAATGAACATGCTCCAAGAAGAGACCAAGTGAGTATGTGGAAGACTATGTTACACAACTGGGAACCACACTTTATCGAATATTCGTGAGACAGTAAATCTATGAAAGCCAGATCCCAGCAGAAGGCGGGCTGCTGCTCACTCTCCTGGAGGCAGCCTTCACTCTTTCTGTGGAGCGTGTATTTCTCTGTATCAAACTTACCTTGAGTGAGTGGCTGCTCACTCTCTTGAGCCAGCCTGCACTTGGTACTGAACTTTAAGTGTATATTGTTTGCTTTTGTGTTAAACTTGATGTGGGCCCTGGCCAGTCTCTGGAGCTAGGCCTCTTTCTCTCCCTCTCTCTGTCAAATCTGTTTTTCTTCTTTGTTACTTTAAACCTATTCTCACTTTGTCCTGTGACTCCACTCTTGAATTCTTTCCTGTGGTGGAGTCAAGGGCCCAGTAAGAGGATGGGGTGGGTTGAGACTGACTATTGGGAACCCCCAGACATCAGTCAATACTTCTCAGGTTGTGTGATCTCTCACACCAGCACCAACTGTGAGTGACCAACCAACACTTCCCTGGTTTCTCGGTCCCCTAGGTGGGCCCAGTGCAATCATCAGTCCCTACTGAGGATTAGCAAAATCCCTGCCCTAGAATTCTCTCTAGTATTTTGTTGGGGGTTGTTGCAGTTGTTCATCAGAGATTGTTGTATTTTCCTGTAATTTTGTCTTGAGGTCTCTCTCTGAAGAGTGACTATAAATTCTAACCACGACCTTACAAGGTTCCAGTGGAGGTGGTTGTCATTGTTTACAGTGTAGGCTAAAATAAAGGCTATTGAAGAAGTAATTTTATGAAGGTTTAGTGAGAGGATTGACATGGGAAGTACCAACCAACAAAGTTGGGAAGTGCTCTGAAGCCTATTACAAGCTGAAAGATTTTATAGGGAAGGTTACAGTAGGGGTTGGGGTTTGTGGGGAGGAACCACTGTAGAGTGATGTTATTGCATTCTCATTAATGGGCCAAATACAGAAGTTACACTCATTGGTTACAAGTTACACCAGAAAGTTTTAAGTGTCTATGTGCAGTTTTAAGCAAAAACTTTATGCTTCAGTTGTTTAAAACAATTGTGTGTCTGCTTTCAGTCACAAATTATACATTTATCAGTATGTTCTGGCTCTAGCCACATTTTTTTTTCTTGGTGGCTTGCCAGTACAGGGGTCTGAACACTCAACCTTGGTGTTATAACACCACACTCTAACCAACTGAGCTGACTGGCCAGCACCCTAGCCACTTTCTGTCCTTATCTTAAGAACAAGATGTTGACACTGAGATTATGGGACTCAACCCAAGGCACAGACTATTTGGAAACCTCCTTCAATTCCTTCATCATAAGCAAAAATGTCTGCATTCAGGTGAGTGTCTAAATGTAAGACAATGCTTCAGCTAATCTTCAAGATAACTTGGTGGCTTACGCAGAATTAAAAAGCTATGCATTAATTGGTATATCACCAATGTTAGGAACTTACATGAATTACTTAAGAACAGGATGTTTCACCCTAGTCAAGAGGTACTCCTTTACAGTAATTGATACTTTTTAGAGAACTGCTTGTGTAGCTGAGTCAGCCTACAAGTCATCAACAGTGTGGCTTTCATGGGATAACTCTTTAAGCTGGTAGATGGCCTAATGCCTTAGTGACTTCTAACCAGGTGTTCCTCTCACAGGAATCTTTGTACTGGCAAACACCCTGTGGATCTTGTCTGACTTGTGTCCAGTTTTATTCCTACCATGACAGCTATTCTCTAGGAGAACCCTGACCCTGACTGGGAGGAGAGTTAGGTTCATGTGTGTTGGGCACGTGAGACACAGAGGAGACAGTACAACAAAATGCATGAAATAGCAAGCAGTTTATTACTTACAGAACCCAGAGAGCAGAGGGCAACACCTTGCAGGGCCAATGGGAAGGGGTGAGCTGTCCAGGACATGCACACTCAACCAGCAGGTGAGGAGTAAGTGAGAGAGAGAGAGAAAGAGAGAGAGAAAAAGAGAGAGAGAGAGAGAGAGAGAGAGAGAGAGAGAGAATGAGAATGAGAATGAAAGAGAGTGTAAGAGAGAACTGAAAGTTGAATTAGAAAAAACTGGTGGGCTTCAGCACTAAGGTTCAGGTTCAGGAGTGCAGGGAATGTGCTGAGGTCTCAATTCTCACACCTTTTCCTTCTTTCCTGAGGTCTGATTTCTTAATAACTTCCTGTTTCCATGAAAATGCAGAGAAAAAGTAGAGGCTGAATCTATGATAATTATTATATGAATAAGTTAAAATTAGTGCTTTTCTAAAAGACTGTTTTCATTCAGCCAGTTGGGCCTGGAGTTCTTTAAGACACTGTGGCTTTCCAGCCCTTATTGCAAGTTGGGTCCTCACAGGCCCCTTGGTGTTATGTATGGGGAAGGGAACAGAAGGAAAAGTTCCCAGTCCTTCAGTGTGCTTTGATAAACCTTAAAACCTCATCTGGGTTTGTTGTGTAGTGTGCAGTAGGGAGAAAGCTGAAAATAGTTTGTGTCACAAGGGATTGCTGGCCTTAAAATGCGAATATTTGTTTCATTGGTATAGTATTTCTTTGATATCTCCAATGTGGTCTAAGCCCTTTTGATAGAGAGGAATAAGTCCTGAAGTGGTCCTAATGAAGATGTAGAGACCAGTTCAATGTGTTAGTGGTGCTGTTAAATCTATGAGGAAGTGAGTGTAGACAGAGGAAGAGGTCTGACAAGCACCACAGGGCAAATGTTGGGAGGCCACAGCATCTTGTGTGCACTATGTATGGATGGAGTACAGTGCCCATGCTGCCAGTCTCAGCCATGCTCCTGCACATATGCTGGATGTTTCAGGACTCAGTGGTCTTTGACGATGTGGCTGTGGACTTTGCCCTAGAGGAGTGGGCTTTGCTGGATTCTGCTCAGAGGGACCACTACAGAGATGCGATGCTCAAAACTTTTTAAAACCTGGCCTCAATAGGTAAGGATGGCATCATTCCTTCACTTAGTCATTTAGTGATCAAAGTATTTCTCACACATCAAGGCTGTTCCAAGGCTTGGAATGTGGAGAGGCAATACAGTACACTGGTAAGTAAGACAGACGTGGTCACAGCTGTCACAGAGCTAGAATCTAGTAGCTTCTCTGTGAGAACGAGAATCTATGTATTAAAGGGAGATTTTCTTCCTATAAGAAAGCTCCCTTAGTGCCATCCTTATGGATATGTTTCATGGACCAGGGAAGTTTGTTTTTGCAGCCCAGTGAGGATTTTATTGTGTTCATTAAATTGCTTGCCATTTTGACCCCTTGGGCTTGATGAAGTCCTGAAATGGATAAATGCCTTTTGTCTTTTTAGGCTAACAGGTGCCTTTTTTCTCATGAAATGTGTTCACTTTTTTGTTTCAGATGATGAAACTCAATTCATGGCCAATGAGTCAGTTTCTCAGGAGGGTATTTATGGAGAAAAAGTAACCAAGGAACCTAAAGTAGCAAAGTTCACCAGAAATGTTTCCTGGGCCTCTGTTTTAGGAAAAATCTGGGAAGACCTTAGCATTGAAGATCAGCACACAAGGCAGGGGAGAAATCTGAGGTGAGTCACTCTCAAGAGAAAGCAGTGTTCCAGGAGAGAATCCTACTTAGTATATTATGAAATTTAAAAAAGTAGCAAACAGAAAGTTCATATAAGCCTAGCTCCAAATTTATTCACGGTATTTTTACAAAAAATATTTCTGTAAATGTGACTTAGATATTGAGTGTTGGAAGCACAATTCAGTTGGAAACAATTATCTAGAAACCCCATATATTAGAAACACCTTTAATAATAGCAGTGGTCAACAGAGCATTCAGTTTATTCCCCTTCAAACAATGCAGATAGTGTAGAAAACCTATACTTTCACTGAAAGTGAAAATGTGGGGGAAGCCTTTAGTCCTCAACTTTTCAAAGACACATGTTAACTCATACTGAAGAGAAGCAATAAAAATGTAAAGAATGTGGGGATGCCTTCGGTTATTCCTCACTTCTTTGAAGATATATAATACATGCACCCTTGAGAGAAACACTATAAAAGCAAACAGTGTGGGAAAACCTTCATTTATTCTTAGTCCTTTCAGAGACATGAAAAGACTCATGGTGGAGAGAAGTCCTATGAATGTAATCAATGTGGGAAAACATTCAGTCATCCCTCATCCTTTCAAGGACATATGAGAATGAACACTGGAGAAAAACCCTATGAATGCACACACTCTAGGAAAACTTTTAACTGGCCCATACCCTTATGAAAGCATATGAGAACACACACTAGAGAGAAACCCTATTGAGTAATCAGTATGAGAAAGCTTTCAGTTTGTCTGCCTGCTTTTGAGAACACATGAGAATGCATCCTGAAGACAAATTGTAGAAGTGCAAGCACTGTGTGAAAGCTTTCTACTGCCACATATCCTTACAAAAACGCATGAGGAGGCACACTGTAGAGAAACTCTATCAATGCACACAGTGGAAAAGCCTTCAGTTAGCCTAAAGTCTTGCAACAAGATGTGAGGATGCACTCTGTAGAGAAACCTTATGAGTGTAAGGAATGTGGGAAAGTCTTCAAACAGCCATCATCTTTACCAGTGCATGTGAGACTGCGCACTAGAAAGAAACCTTATACATGTAAGCAGTGTGGGAAAGCCTTCCATCGTTCCTCATCCTTAAGAACACACATGAGAACACGTGCAGCAAAAAAACACTACAAGTGTGATGTGGGACATCTTCCTGCAGATGGACTAATGTGTATTCCTTCAGAAAACTCACACCAGGGGCCGGCCCGGTGGCGCACTGGAGAGTGAGCCACTTGGGAGCACGGCGGCGCTCCCGCCGAGGGTTCGGATCCCATGTGGAGACCGGTTCCCGCTCACTGGCTGAGCGCGGTGCGGGCGCAAACTGAGGGTTGCGATCCCGTTGCCGGTCCCCGGTACGGGCGCGACACCGAGGGTTGCAATCCCGTTACCGGTCAGTAAAAAAGACAAAAAGGAAAAAAAAAAAAGAAAACTCACACCAGAAGAGTAATTTTATAAATGCTGGAAATATGATATTGCCTTTATGAGTACCTCATCCTTAAAGTGGGCAAGTAAGGAGTGTGTTTATAGTTTATTCACAAATAAATATTTAGGGGAAAAATAACTCTAATTACTCTCAGCTATAGTACATGTATTTTGGCAGGTATAGTTTTTTTCTTACAATTCAGTAAATAAAACTTTTGTCTTTACAGCTTGTTGGACTCATGGGTGATTTGAAGTGTATTTTTAATATGCACATAGGTTTAATTTTTATTTAGTTTCTTTTTTGTTTAATTTTGGCAGCTGGCCTAATTTCTATTTAGTTTTTTAAATTGTTCTCTAAGGGGTTACTGAAACAGTGACACTTTGGTATTTCTTTTCTTTTTTGTTTTGACTGACTTAGTGTTGCAGATATTGGATATCACTTGCCTATTATATTTTCTACCTTTCTTACTGGGAGAGTACTTTAGTTTTTGGTCAAAAGAACCTTATTCCATTTTCCTAACAAATAATTGGCAGAAATTTGTAATCATGCCAAGTTCTTCAAAGAGTATAGTACCAAGTTCTTCTGGATTGTGTTATATCAATGTGGATAATGTTAGGAACTGCATTTGCCAGAATCCCTTCCCTTTCTCATTCCATATTTGAATTTACCAATAGCCTCAGTTGCATGAGATTTAGAAGGAAGAAATGAAGAAGCTGTTACTGTTTGTAAGGTCCCAATAAATGAAAATAGATTCATATGGGCCTTGTGGTTATAAGCCTTCAGCTTATTTTCTGGATTTTTGGCCTCGCCAATCAAGAGTATCATAAAAACAAACACAAAGTGCTTGACTTCCATTTTGTCAGAGTATAGTCTTCCACAGATTTGTCCATGAGTTTTGTATCAAGGATATATCTGTGTAGTAAGACACTCACAGTTTGGGGCCGGCCCGGTGGTGCACTGGATAGTGCGCCGCTTGGGAAGTGCGGTGGCGCTCCCGTCCGAGGGTTCGGATCCCACATACAGACCGGCTCCCGCTCGCTGGCTGAGCGAGGCGTGGGAGCAACGCCAAGGCTTGCAATCCCGTTGCCGGTCCCCAGTCCGGTGCGGGGGCAACACTGAGGGTTGCGATCCGTTGCTGGACACGGAAAAAAGACAAAAGACAAAAAAAAAAAGACACTCACAGTTTGTACTTTCCTGCAAACCCTACAGTTCTCCAGACCACTGACTCAGACTGTCATGGTTGGCAATCTTTGATGTTCTGATTCCCCTGTCTAGACATTTACATATTTGTATACGGTCTAATTTGCATGGTGGATATCTTGTTCTCTTAATACTTCTAGTGGCTCTGTGACTCTAATTCTACCAAGAAAAAGCTACAATGTCACAGCAAAACAAGAAAACAACACATGGGATCTTGTGAACTATTGTATTTCTAAGTGTGCTGACCCAGGTCTACATGAGAACAAATACCTTCTACATATATTAGATTTGGGAGACTTCTGTTACTTAGAGTTGAATGAAGTTCCTTGATATGGGTTTAATATTTGATAATGTATCACTAAAAATAATGAGTACTTTTTTCAAGGAAAACCTTCTATAGATATTTCATGGAAACAGCCTAATTACTGTTGTGGGGAAAATAGGATAATTTAGTCAGGCTCCCTCAGCTCAGGGCTGGTTGGGGGTCATGCAGCACATTTCCTTGTAAACAAGTTGTGTGTGGGTAGAGTTAGTGCGCATATGCGCCAATGTATCTTTTTAATTAATTGCTTTTGTGTGTTCTTCAGTTTGTGAAGCAGAGCAGGCCAGCAGAGCTCATTTTCAAAAATAGAGCATGTTTACTCTGCTGGTAGCTGCTCAGTTTCAGTTTGTCTTTGGACTTTGCCAGTAGCAGTCGAGTTTTGAGTTTCTCAGTAGACTGCTTAGCTCATAGTGTGGTGAGTGCTGAATAAAGACTATTCCTTCTTCAATCAAGGCTCCAAGGACCTTTTTGTCTGGTTACCTAGCTTGTAGACCTGTGTGTGAAGGGTTTGTGAATGGGCTCGAGGGGTCTGTGAGCTCCAGACCCTAGCCCTACCTCTGCAATTGGTGTAGTCTGGCAGGATTCTGAGCAGGTATGGGAGCCAAAAGCCCTTGGGAGAAGGAGGAAGTGTGGCTATTTTTGAATACGTTGTGCCCTATGGCCACTTTCCTGCTGACAGGTATCTGGGTGCTGCTCACTATACTGTAAGTCAGCACAGACCGGGCACTACAGCAGAGAACTCCCTGGGAGGGGGAGGAAATGTGGCTAACCTTGAGCATGTGGTGCCCAGTGGCCACTTTTCTGCTGATCGGAGCCTGGCTACTGCTCACTATGCTGCAAACTGATCAAGGTCTGAAGCAGAAAGCAGAGTTGCTGGAAGCGCAGATAAATGTCCTGGAGGATGATGTGCAGCAACTGGCCGCTCCTGCTTCTCACACCAGGGAGGATGACAAACCCAGTGGTGAGCTAGGGGAGACTATGTCTCCAGGCACGACGTGTCCTGCATCAGAAAGTGAAACACAAGCAGCCTATGGGACCAGGTGAACAACCGGTGGGCAATCCACAGGTGACCCAATTCACTACCTATGTCCTATATACCCATGTTGAATTAGTTGACTTGGGGAGACAGTTCCAGCAGAAACGGGAAGCCCCTGGCTGCTTGGCTGCTATGGTTATGGGACCTAGGTGTGGATAGTGTGGTATGCTCTGGTAAGGAGATGTAAAAATTGGCCTCCATTACCATACACCTGTCCCTGAGGCAGTGGCTACAGAACAGTCATAGATATGCACAAGGGCCAGATAATCACCTTAATGGAATGGGTGAATGCAGCTGCCCGAACTGTGTGGGCGAATGCTGGAGAACCAAGATTGTTAGTAAATGGCAAACATATGCTGAGTTAGTACAAATAATTTGGAAGCTGGGCATGCAGCAGTCCACGTTTAATGTGAACATTTGTGGCCCGGACAATGAAAATTTTACAGGCAGCATGAGAGACATAGTGCTGCAAAATGCCCCATCAATGTTCTGTGGGTCACTGATGGCCATACTGGCCCCATACATTGGTCATCCTATACATGAGGTAACAACCATGATAGCCAGCTTGGGTGAAGTAGAGGATAGGAGACAAGCAAAAGGGGTCCAAAAGGTGGCTATGACAAAATCCCCAAGAAAAGCTCAGGATTTTATTCCAAAGGGACCAAGCAAGACTATCCATAAGCAGACGTGGCTTGACTTGCTTACAGCAGGGGTTGATAGCAAGAAAATTGACTGGCAGCCAAATGCTGTTCTGTTTGCCTTGTGGCAGCAATTGCACCCTGAACAGTGTTTCACTAAACATCTAGAAACAGGTAGCAAGATATACTCAGTGGATTTAAAGGATGTTTTGGTTGCTTCCGAGGAGGTGGATGAAATAGCCCAACCATGTCATGATTTTGTGGCCAGGGACCTAGACAAATGGACTAGGCCCAGCATGGTTACAATGTTTCACTACACTGATGACTTGTTACCAACCTCTGATTCTCTTACAGATTTAACTCAGGCAGCTCCAATGCTGCTAAGTCATTGGGAACAATGTGAGTGGGCTGTGAACACAGCCAAAGTGAAAGGACATGGGCTGTCGGTCAAATTCTTGGGAGTGGTCTGGTCAGGTAAGACAATAGTCATCCTAGAAGCTATTAAAGACAAGACACAGGCATACCCTTGACCCACAACTGTAGCTCAGCCACAGACACATTTAGGACTTCTGGGGTATTGGAGAGCTTTTGTACCCCATATGGCCCAAATGGCATGCCCACTGTATGCATTAACAAAGAAAGGAGCCCTCTGGGATTGGGCTGAGGAAGTAAAACAGGCTTACCGAGCTACAAAAAGGTCAGTACAGCAACTACAGGCTTTAAAAGTGGCTGATCCCACTAAGTCTTTTGAATTAGATGTACATATAACTCAAGAAAGGTTAGGATGGGGTTTGTGGCAGAGACAAGACCAATTCTGAATAACTGTAGGATTCTGGTCTCAGCTCTGGAAGGGCACTGAAATGTGTTACTCCCTAATAGAGAAACAGTTAGCAGCTTTGTATTTTGCCTTGCTAGCCATTGAAGCTATCACAGGAACTGCCAAAGTCCTAGTAAGGATGACATACTCCATACTAGGTTGGCTGCACACGTCGGCAACCAACCCTAAAATGGGTGTAGCTCAGAATCCCACTCTGTCTAAATGGGGAGCATATATAGAACAACAAAGCTCCAAATCATCTCAATCCCTGAGACTGGATTAAAGCAAACAAACAGACAATCTCTCTGCAGGAATTAAAAAAGTCTTAGATCAAATTATTTCTAAAATCAATTTTCCAAATATAATTTCTGGCACACATTGCAAACTAACCATAGACACACAAAAAATGAGATTACATGAATGAGAAACTGAAGAAACGACAAATAACAGAAACACTTAAAAAGGTTCCATATATTAAAATTATCATTCAGGACACAGTCAAGTAATTATTGCTGCTGAATTCAAAGAGCAAAAAGACAGGACTGAGAATTTGAGAAGAGGACTGGAAACTATGACAATGGCATGGCAAATGTGAAAAAGAGCCAAGAGAAAGTCTAAAATGAAAAAATATCATGACTGAATTTTACTTCAGTGGCTGATATAATTGGACATTCAACACAGGTGAAGAAAAAAATTAATGCTCTGGAAATTTTTCAGAAGAAATACTCAGAGTGAAGCATAGAAAGACAAAGGGTATAAACATAAAGAATAGAGGTTAGTGACACAGAGATGGTCATAAAACTTAACAAATACATAATTATAGTACCAATAGGAGAAGAGAGAGAATGAATCAGGGGTAACAAATGAAGAGGAAATAGCTGAAAAATTTCTACAACTGATGAAAGACATAGAAATCACTGACTCAAGGAGCCCTATGAACTCCAAGCAAGAGAAATTTTAAAAATCCACACTCAAGTACATGATAGTGAAACTCCTGAAAGCAAGGACACCCCGCCAAAAAAGAAAAAATTTCAAAAGCCACCAGAGAAAACAGACAGATGACTATCATAAAAACAATAATTACATTGACTTTGAAAAAAAATGAAAATCAGCACAGCTTGGAATGATATACTGAAAGTGCTGGAAGAAAATAACTACCGACCTCAAATTTTGTATCAAGCAAAGAATATTTTGCAAAAATTAAGGTGAAATGAAGACAAAAATCAAACAAACACAAATTGAGAGTTTTTCGTGGGAAATCAGACCTAAAAAAGCCAAAAGGTGAGTACCTGTAGAAGGAAAGTATACATAGAAGAGATGCAAAAATAAATAAAGAGCAACAAAAAGGTATACATCTGAAAAATTCTCTACTCTGTAAGACAATATTAACGGTTAAGGGGATTAAATTATCTATAAATTCACAATACATGACATAGGATGTAAATCAGAACAGAGATAAATGGAGCCTATATTCTAAGAACTTTCCATTGTCTATGAGCACTGTAAAAGTTCCAATTAATACAAAACTTTGATGAAACAAAGTGCATGTTGTAATTTCCTGGAGAACTGCTAAAATAGCAGCAAAAGAGAGTGCAAAATACTAAACTAATAAAGATAAAAGGAAATAATCAAGATTAATTCTCAGCCAACATAATGGATAGACAGGAAAGAAAAAGAAATGTAGAAACGGTTGGACAAATAGGAAATACATCATAAGATTGTGAATTTAAATGCAATTACTGTATGACAGGAATTATACAGACTGAAAATGCTCCAAATGCTCCAATATGAACGTAGTAATTGCCAGAGAGTATTAAAGAATCCTGAAAAAAAAAACACACACAAAAAATGAGAACCCAATTACATACTCTTTATAAGACACACTTAAAACACAAACATAAAGATCATATTATATACTAAACTAATAAAGATAAAAGGAAATAATCAAGATTAATTCTCAGCCAACATAATGGATAGACAGGAAAGAAAAAGAAATGTAGAAACGGTTGGACAAATAGGAAATACATCATAAGATGGTGAATTTAAATGCAATTACTGTATGACAGGAATTATACAGACTGAAAAATGCTCTAATGCTCCAATATGAACGTAGTAATTGCCAGAGAGTATTAAAGAATCCTGAAAAAAAAAAACACACACAAAAAATGAGAACCCAATTACATACTCTTTATAAGACACACTTAAAACACAAACATAAAGATCATATTACGGACTCAAAATAGATAAAGCAATTATTGGCAAATATGCAAGTAGAAATAGAGAAAACTGTAATAACACAGGTAGAATTTAACACACTTTTAATGTAACAAATTAAGCAGACCAAAAAATCAGTTAAGTTATAGAATATCTGAACACCATGATTAGCAAAGTTGTCTTATTGGACACATATAGAATACTACATAATAAACTATAGAATATACACCTTTTTCAAGAACAAATGGAATTTTTACTAAAATGCTATCCCATGAAGCAAATATCAACATTTTCCAAAGGACTGAAATTGCACAAAGTATGTTCTCTATCCACAGGCTACTAAGCTAGGAATCAATAAAAAGATAAGTTGGAAAAACCAACATGTTCAGATATTAAGGAATACTCTTCTATATAACCTACAGATCAAAGAAGAAATCACAATGGAAATAAATTATCTTGCAATATGTAATAATGAAAACACTATAGTTTTTTTTTTTTTTTTTACTGACTGGTAACGGGATCGCAACCCTCGGTGTCGCACCCGTACTGGGGACCGGCAACAGGATCACAACCCTCGGTGTTGCGCCTGCACCACGCTCAGCCAGTGAGCAGAACCGGGATCCAAACCCTCGGCAGGAGCGCCACCGCGCTCCCAAGCGGCACACTCTCCAGTGCGCCACCGGGCCGGCCTAAAAACACTATAGTTTTAAAGGTATTTATAACTATGGATGAAAATATGAGAAATGGAAAAAATCTGAATATCAATGAGTTAAATATTCATCTTAAGAAGTTAAAAAAGACTGAAATTTAACCCAGAGAAAATAGAAGAAAGGCAATAATAAAGAAAGATAAGAACATAAATTTAAAAAATTAAAGTGCAATATAAACACTAATTGATGATAAGCAAGCAGAAGTGTTTAGGGGTGAAATGTACTAATGTCTTCAACTTGCTGTGAAATTCACAGAAAAAAAGACAGATTGTTGGATGGATAGAGGGATACGGAGATTGACAGATGTATGGTACAGCAAACATAGAAAGATAATTTTAGAATCTAGTGGGGATATGTGGGTGTTCACTTATATAATTCTTTCATATGTTTGAAATTTTTTATTAAAAATGTTGGGATAAAAAATACAATATAGAAAATCAACAAAGTCAAAAGTTGGTCCTTGAAAAGATGATGAACCCTAACAAGATTGATAAGAGAAGGCACAAATTACCAACATAAGAAATGAAAAGAGGATACATCATTACAGATACTACAGAAACCAAAAAGAAAATATGGTACTGTGAATAAAGAGGTGTCTACCCTCATCAGTTATGACAGCAATAAAAATTATACTACAATTTGATACTCCACACCCACAAGAATGGGTTATATTAAAAAACCATTGAAAGATAATTCTAGGTGCTCACAAGGATGCAGAGCACTGGGAACTCTAATACACTGTAGGTGGAAGTATAAATTGGCACAACCACTTGGAAACAGTTTTGCATTATCAGCCAAGATTAGAAGGGTGCATATGCTATAATCTAGCAGTTTGTCTCAACTAGAGTTTCTCACCTGAACCATAAAACACAAAAATTTATTTGAGTGATTATTTCTTCAATTCTGTCACAGATGGTACACAATTACTAGCATTCTGATGTGTAGAAGATATATTAAATCATCACATATGATGGATGCCTGTGGGCATTAGGACTTAATCCTAATTCTTTTGCAGAATGATGGTGAGACAGGTTCCACAATAATATATTTAAACAAATAAAATGTATACACACATGCAACAAGAAAAATGTACATGAACATACTTTGCATAATTATTTGTAATATGTGAAACCCCAAAACAACCTCAAAGTCAATTAACAATAGAGAAATTGTGGTATATTCATACAACAGAATACTGCAAATCATTGAGAGTAATGAACTAGTTAAACATAGCAGAAATGAATATCCCAGCATAATACTGAGTGAAAAACAAGTTCTAGAGCACATTCATTAAGTTCAATTTATCTTTAGATAGAGCTCAAAAGGCAAAGCTCCAGTGCATATTTATTAAGAATACATTCATAGGAAGCACACCGAAAACCCGGGAATGATTATTTTAAATATCAGAATACATGTAGATTAAGACTGGAGAGGGGCTCACAAGTGGCTTTAAATTCCTGGAAATGTTCTATTTCATACTCTAATGTGATTAGACATTTATTTGTCTTATTATTGCTTAAATTGTTCACATAGTATGGTTTTCTCTATGCATTATATATAACAGTATAAAGCCAATTTTAAGACATGTTGTTTTTCTTTCATACTCAAGTTTGTGCACCGAGAGTCACACCTGCTTCTTAAAATAACATCTAAAACACACAACAGAAAGTGGGAAATGTTATAGTAAAGATAGCTTAAAAGAATCAAAAGAGAAAGATTAATTAATGAGATCAGCTCTCAGTTTATTAGAACAGATCAGATCAGTTTATTAGAACCAGCAGCATTCAATCAGGACCCAAAAGGATGAATTAGATTTCAATGTGCAGAGGACAGAGTGTGAGAAGACAGACAAGATGGCATAAAAGTACAAAGTATGTCCACAGAGTAGCTGAATTTTCTGGCTCTCTGGTGGAAAAAAGTCTCAGAAATTATTAAATATATAGTATTTCCCCCCTTGGATTTTGAGCTGGAAAAATCTACGACACTAGAATATGAATTTTAAATGAATTGAGCAATTATTACAATAAGGTGCACATAGACTTTTCCTTCATGGAATACTTTCATAAAACTGTACAACTGAAATTATATATGTATTTACAGTATATTTACTTATATATTTGTGTGTACGTACCTATAAAATTATATCATTACATTACTCATATCGGGAGCGCCGCCGCGCTTCCCAAGCGGCGCACTATCCAGTGCGCCACCGGGCCGGCCCCCTAAAGAATGTTTTTGCTTTCTGTTCCTGGGCACTGAATGTTCTCCATGCAAAGGTTCCCTTACAAATGTAGGTAAAATCATGGTTTGACTTTTGGAAATAATAACACAGTGTTTAAACTTTGATGTTGATTTTAGACTCTTTTTGGTATGAAATTGGTATGTGTTTGTGTGTGTGCATGCATGTGTGTTTGCATATGTGTATATATGTGTGTGCACACGCATGCGCTTATCCATAAGAAAGCAGATTTGCTCCAGGCAATCTTGTTATCCATAACTCACCTGGTAAAACATAAAGCTCTTTCTTCTTGTTTTTTGGGCTGTCCCATCTGATAGCACCATCATTTCTGGATGTTTCTGTTGAAACTTTCAGAATACTCAGGTATAAGTTCTGGTCCCCACCCTGATCAATGCTGCTTTTCATATTTCTAGTACAGAAAACAGGGATCTCACCAAATGTTTTTACATTTGCACATGCTGGATACACAGGCAACTCGTCTAAATCTGCAAAGGAGACAAACTTTCTCCTTTGGGGAAATCTTTATTACTTAAATATATTTACACCAAGACATACACACATAGGAAAGCCCCGCTATGTATCCAGGCTGAGAGAGACATAGGGATCACTGGTTCCAAATGATAATCTCAAAGCACTGTTTTCTCCTAATTATTTGGCTGATTATCTGGGTTAGCAAAGTTCAGGAAGACTTGCTCCAGTGTTATCTGACTGACGGAATAATCTTCTAAATCAAATTGCTCTTTAGCTTTCTCCAAAATGCCAAACACCTTTAACAACAACACAAAAAAGCACAGTTATCATTGCATTCTCCCCTTGAGCCCCAACCCAGATGAGCCTCTCATCCACTTCCCCAACTCCTGTGAAGTTTATGTTGGAGGACAAAAGGCTCTGAAGGGGAGATGAGAAAGTGGAAGGAATAGATCATTGAGAAACTGAGAGGACGCACTTCTCCCCATTCTCTTGATGGACATGGATAGTAATGGGATTTAGGGGCAGAAATCAAAGCAATCAAACTCTAGGGGTGTTTGAAAAGTAACCTAAAGGCTCTGCTCCTCCCACAATGTCAGGCTGCCGTATGCATGCCTGAATCCTTAACACTTCCCATCATTAGTGCTCTCTTAACATTTCATGTTAGAAGGGCATGGTTCTACTATCACCTTTGCCCAGCTACTGTCCTTGCTGGGAATGTAATAGTTAAGGATCCCTTGATTTTCATGCTTTAAGACACTGCCTAAGAAAAGAAAATAGGATAGGTGAATAATCTCACAGATTTCACTTAAAATTGCTAAAATATTGGTACATCTGCTTAATTATATACAGTGCAGGGGTGAACAGATGGGCTTAATACAAAAGGGCATATGATCCAATAACCACTCTGTTTGGTATACACGACATGGTTAATGCTTTCAGCAGATTTACTCCTGATGAAATAGTTTTATTATGTAGAGTTCATAGCAATTATTGAGGGCAGGCTTTTAGGAATAATAATTTGTCAACTCTTGTGCCCAATGTAAAAAACTTGAGCTTTATAAAATTCTAATGTTACCACAAGACTTTATTCCTAAACATAAAGGGAATAGTTTTCTTCCAGGTTGGGTGTGTGTGCATGTACAGATGGTCCCCGACTTATATTGGTTTGACTTCTTTTTTGATTTAAGTAGAAAATATACTTTAATTTTTGAATTTTGATATTTAATTTTATTATTTTTATTTTTTATTATAATAACACTTCAATTTTTACTGTTATTAAATAGGCTTTGTGTTACATAATTCTGCCCAAAATTGTAGCCTAATGTGCTATTATTGTTGTTCTTTGTTGTTTTTTCTGTGCCTGGGTTACTTCACTTAACATAATTTTCTCCAAGCTCACCCATGTTGCTGAAAATGGCAGAATATCATTCTTTTTTATGGCTGAGTAGTATTGCGTTTTGTATATATACCACATTTTCTTTACCAAATCATCTGTCGATGGACATTTAGGTTGTTTCCAACTCTTGGCTATTGTAAATAGAGCTGTGATAAACATGGGAGTGCAACTATCCCGTAAACATCATGATTTCCATTCCTTTGGGTATATACCCAGCAGTGGAATTGCTGGATCATATGGTAGTTCTATCTGTAGTTGTTTGAGAAAAATCCATACTGTTTTCCATAAAGGCTGTACTAATTAACAGCCCCACCAACAGTGTAGAAGAGTTCCCCTTCCCCTGCATCCTCACCAGCATTTGTTTGTCTCTGCCTTTTTGAAAATAGCCAGTCTAATTGGGGTGAGCTGATATCTCAATGTGGTTTTGATTTACATTTCTCTGATGATTGGTGATACTGAGCATTTTTTCATGTACCTATTGGCCATTTGTATGTCTTCCATTGAGAAATGTTTATTCAGCTCCTTTGCCTATTTTTAAAGTGAATTATTTGTTTTTTTTACTGTTGTTTGTGTTTCTTGTGTATTCTGGATATTAATCCTTTGTCAGATGTATTGTTTGCAAATATTTTCTACCATTCTGTAGGTTGTCTTATCTTTTTTTGAGGCATTTGGTATTATATTATGCCTCAGAGAAAATATTTGGGAGAACAAAATTATTCCTCTTGAGCTAAGAAAATCCTAAAATAGTATTAAAATCTTAAAACAATTATCCTTAGAGTGATCTATACTATGATTTCTAAGTCCTTTACCTTAGTGTTGAAATCACTTGAAATTAGAGAGCCCGGCTAGGGTCCTACTATTGCCACCCACTACCTATGTGGTACTGGGTTAAAGCTCCTAAATGTGCTACATTCCTTATAGTGGTTTAAAGAGAATTAAATAACTTAATACCTATAAATTTAATGCAAATGTCAGCATATTTAAGGTAGGCTGGTCTAAGCTATGATGTTTGGTAGGTTAGGTGTATTAAATGCCTTTCCAACTTAAGATGGGTTTATCAGGACATAACCCCATGATAAGCTGAGGAACATCTGTAGAGTGTGTTTGGTGGGGAGGAGAGTAGAACAAGACTCACTCACTACCGTCATGATTATGCAATCTCTCTGCCATGTGAAAGGAAATCATACTTATAAATCACTCAAGTCAGGCCATGTGTTCTCGTTTCTTTTACAGGTAATAATCCACTGGAATGAGAGAGAAGAGGGTGATATCCATCCCTAATTTAGAACAAACAGATGTGTTTAAATGTATAAATGTATATTTGCAAATTATTGCAAATAGAAACAACATGGGGTAAAAATGCTTTAAAGAAAAACATATTTGCAATGGTTTGTATATTTTCTTAATATTAATCTTAATGCATATATTCTCTCCATGATCAGGGAAAACTCTTTATTTATTTATTTATTTATTTTCCGATATACAATGTGGTTGATTATTGTTGCCCATTACCAAAACCTCCTTCCCTCCTCCCCCTCCCCCCTCCCACCCAACAATGTCCTTTCTGTTTGCTTGTCGTACCAACTTCAAGGAATTGTAGT